>NC_092372.1:115757533-115915033 GCF_030028105.1 Mobula birostris
ACTGTGAATTGTCACCATTGGACTCTCTGTGACAGGGTATAGTGTTGAATCTCTGTGACTGTGACCTGTCACCATCGGAGTCTCCGTGACTGGGTGTAGTGTTGACTCCCTGTGACTGTGACCTGTCACCATCGGACTCCTGGACTGGGTGTAGTGTTGAACCGGCTCTGTGACCATTACCTGTCACCATCGAACAGTCTGTGACTGTGTGTAGTGTTGACTCACTGTGACTGTGACCTGTCACCATCGGACTCTCTGTGACTGTGACCTGTCACCATCGGACTCTCTTTGACTGTGTGTAGTGTTGACTCTCTGTGACCATGACCTGTCATCATCGGACTCCTGGACTGGGTGTAGTGTTGACTCTCTGTGACCATGACCTGATACCATCGGAATCCTGGACTGTGTGTAGTGTTGAACCGGATCTGTGACTGTGACCTGTCACTATCGGAATCTCTGTGATATGTTGTAGTTCTGACTCTCTATGATCGCGGCCTGTCACCATCGGACTCCTGAACTGGGTTTAGTGTTGACTCTCTGTGACTGTGACCTGTCACCATCGGATTCTCTGTGACTGGGTGTAGTATTGTTTCTCTGTGACTGTGACCTGTCACCATAGGACTCTCTATGACTGGGTGTAGTGTTGACTCTCTGTGTCTGTGACCTGTCACCATCGGACTCTCTGTGACTGTGACCTGTCACCATCCGACTCCTGGACTGGGTGTAGTGTTGAACCGGCTCTGTGACTGTGTCCTGTCACCATCGGAATCCTGGACTGGGTGTAGTGTTGACACTCTCTGACTGTGACCTGTCACCATCGGACTCCTGGACTGGGTATAGTGTTGACTCTCTCTGACTGTGACATGTCACCATCGGACTCTCTGTGACTGCCTGTAGTGTTGTCTCTCTGTGACTGTGACATGTCACCATTGGACTCTCTGTGACTGGGTGGAGGGTTAAACCTGCTCTGTGACTGTGAAGTGACACCAACGGACTCTCTGTGACTGGGTGTGGTTTTGACTCTCTGTTACTGTGACCTGTCACCATCGGACTCCTGGACTGGGTGTAGTGTTGACTCTCTGTGACCATGATCTGTCACCGTCGGACTCCTGGATTGGGTGTAGTGCTGAACCGGCTCTGTAATTGTGACCTATCACCATCGGACTCTCTGTGTGACTGGGTGTAGTTTGGACTCTCTGTGACCATGAACTGTCACCATCGGACTCCTGGACTGGGTGTAGTGTTGACTCTCTGTGACCATGACCTGTCACCATCGTCCTCTCTGTGACTGATTGTAGTGTTGAAGCGGCTCTGTGACTGTGACCTGTCACCATTAGACACCTGGTCTGGGTGTAGTGTTGAACCGGCTTTGTGACTTGACTTGTCCCCATCGGACACCTGGGCTAGGTGTAGTGTTGACTCTCTGTGACTGTGACCTGTCACCATCGGACTCTCTGTGACTGTGACCTGTCACCATCGGGCTCTCTATGACTGCGTGTAGTGTTGACTCTCTGTGACTGTGACCTGTCAACGTCGGACTCTCTGTGACTGTGATCTGTCACCATCGGTCTCCTGGACTGGGTGTAGTATTGAACTGGCTCTGTAACTGTGACCTGTCACCATCGGACTCTCTGTGACTGGGTGTAGTGTTGACTCTTTGTGACCATGACCTGTCACCATCGAACTCTCTGTGACTGGGTGTATTTTTGACTCTCTGTGACCATGACCAGTCACCATCGGACTTCTGGACTGGGTGTTGTGTTGACTCTCTGTTCCTGTGACATGTCATCATCGGACTCTCCGTGACTGGGTGTAGTGTTGACTCTCTGTGAATGTGACCTGTCACCATCGGACTCCTGGACTGGGTGTAGTGTTGAACCGGCTCTGTGACCATTACCTGTCACCATCGAACAGTCTGTGACTGTGTGTAGTGTTGACTCACTGTGACTGTGACCTGTCACCATCGGACTCTCTGTGACTGTGACCTGTCACCATCGGACTCTCTTTGACTGTGTGTAGTGTTGACTCTCTGTGACCATGACCTGTCATCATCAGACTCCTGGACTGGGTGTAGTGTTGACTCTCTGTGACCATGACCTGTCACCATCGGAATCCTGTACTGTGTGTAGTGTTGAACCGGATCTGTGACTGTGACCTGTTACTATCGGAATCTCTGTGACATGTTGTAGTGCTGACTCTCTATGATCGCGGCCTGTCACCATTGGACACCTGAACTGGGTTTAGTGTTGACTCTCTGTGACTGTGACCTGTCACCATCGGACTCTCTGTGACTGGGTGTAGTATTGTTTCTCTGTGACTGTGACCTGTCACCATAGGACTCTCTATGACTGGGTGTAGTGTTGACTCTCTGTGACTGTGACCTTTCACCATCGGACTCTGTGACTGGGTGTAGTTTTTGCCTCTCTGTGACTGTGACCTGTCAGCATCGGACTACTGGACTCGGTTTAGTGTTGACTCTCTGTGACTGTGGCCTGTCACAATCGGACTCTCTGTGACCTGGTTTGGTGTTGAATCTCTGTGACTGTGGCCTGTCACCATTGGACTCCTCGACTGGGTGTAATGTTGACTCTCTGTGACTGTGACCTGTCACCATCGGACTCCCTGTGACCGCGGCCTGTCACCATGGGACTCTCTGTGACTCTGACCTGTCACTATCGGACTCTCTATGACTGGGTGTAGTGTTGAACTGGCTCGGTGACTGTGACCTGTCACCAACGGACTCTCTGTGACCGGGTGTAGTGTTGACTCTCTGTGACTGTGAGCTGTCACTAGCGGACTCTCTGTGACTCTGACCTGTCACTATCGCACTCTCTATGACTGGGTGTAGTGTTGAACTGGCTCGGTGACTGTGACCTGTCACCAACGGAGTCTCTGTGACCGGGTGTAGTGTTGACTCTCTGTGACTGTGAGCTGTCACCAGCGGACTCTCTGTGAACAGGTGTAGTGTTGACTCTCTGTGACTGTGACCTGTCACCATCGGACTCTCTGTGACCGGGTGTAGTATTGACTCTCTGTGACTGTGACCTGTCACCATCGGACTCTTTGTGAATGGGTGTAGTGTTTTCTCTCTGTGTCTGTGACCTGTCACTATCGGACTCTCTGTGACTGGGTGTAGTGTTGACTCTCTGTTACTGTGACATGTCACCATCGGATTCTCTATGACTGGGTGTAGTGTTGACTGTCTGTGACTGTGCTCTGTCATCATCGGACTCTCTGTGACTGCGGCCTGTCACCATCGGACTCGTTGTGACTGTGACCTGTCACCATTGGACTCTCTGTGACTGGGTGTAGTGTTGACTCTCTGTGACTGTGAACTGTCACCATCGGACTCCTGGACTGGGTGTAGTGTTGACTCTCTGTGACTGTGGCATGTCACCATCGGACTCTCTGTGACTGGGTGTAGTGTTGTCTCTCTGTGACTGTGACATGTCACCATCGGACTCTCTCTGACTGTGTGTAGTGTTGACTCTCTGTGACTGTGAATTGTCACCATTGGACTCTCTGTGACAGGGTATAGTGTTGAATCTCTGTGACTGTGACCTGTCACCATCGGAGTCTCCGTGACTGGGTGTAGTGTTGACTCCCTGTGACTGTGACCTGTCACCATCGGACTCCTGGACTGGGTGTAGTGTTGAACCGGCTCTGTGACCATTACCTGTCACCATCGAACAGTCTGTGACTGTGTGTAGTGTTGACTCACTGTGACTGTGACCTGTCACCATCGGACTCTCTGTGACTGTGACCTGTCACCATCGGACTCTCTTTGACTGTGTGTAGTGTTGACTCTCTGTGACCATGACCTGTCATCATCGGACTCCTGGACTGGGTGTAGTGTTGACTCTCTGTGACCATGACCTGATACCATCGGAATCCTGGACTGTGTGTAGTGTTGAACCGGATCTGTGACTGTGACCTGTCACTATCGGAATCTCTGTGACATGTTGTAGTTGTGACTCTCTATGATCGCGGCCTGTCACCATCGGACTCCTGAACTGGGTTTAGTGTTGACTCTCTGTGACTGTGACCTGTCACCATCGGATTCTCTGTGACTGGGTGTAGTATTGTTTCTCTGTGACTGTTACCTGTCACCATAGGACTCTCTATGACTGGGTGTAGAGTTGACTCTCTGTGACTGTGACCTTTCACCATCGGACTCTGTGACTGGGTGTAGTTTTTGCCTCTCTGTGACTGTGACCTGTCAGCATCGGACTACTGGACTCGGTTTAGTGTTGACTCTCTGTGACTGTGGCCTGTCACAATCGGACTCTCTGTGACCGGGTTTGGTGTTGAATCTCTGTGACTGTGGCCTGTCACCATCGGACTCCTCGACTGGGTGTAATGTTGACTCTCTGTGACTGTGACCTGTCACCATCGGACTCCCTGTGACCGCGGCCTGTCACCATCGGACTCTCTGTGACTCTGACCTGTCACTATCGGACTCTCTATGACTGGGTGTAGTGTTGAACTGGCTCGGTGACTGTGACCTGTCACCAACGGACTCTCTGTGACCGGGTGTAGTGTTGAGTCTCTGTGACTGTGAGCTGTCACCAGCGGACTCTCGGTGACTCTGACCTGTCACTATCGCACTCTCTATGACTGGGTGTAGTGTTGAACTGGCTCGGTGACTGTGACCTGTCACCAACGGACTCTCTGTGACCGGGTGTAGTATTGACTCTCTGTGACTGTGACCTGTCACCATCGGACTCTCTGTGACCGGGTGTAGTATTGACTCTCTGTGACTGTGACCTGTCACCATCGGACTCTCTGTGAATGGGTGTAGTGTTGTCTCTCTGTGACTGTGACCTGTCACTATCGGACTCTCTGTGACTGGGTGTAGTGTTGACTCTCTGTTACTGTGACCTGTCACCATCGGATTCTCTATGACTGGGTGTAGTGTTGACTGTCTGTGACTGTGCTCTGTCACCATCGGACTCTCTGTGACTGCGGCCTGTCACCATCGGACTCTTTGTGACTGTGACCTGTCACCATTGGACTCTCTGTGACTGGGTGTAGTGTTGACTCTCTGTGAACATGACCTGTCACCATCGGACTCCTGGACTGGGTGTAGTGTTGAACCGGCTCCGTGACTGTGACCTGTCACCATCGGACTCCTGGACTGGGTGTAGTGTTGACTCTCTGTGACTGTGAACTGTCACCATCGGACTCCTGGATTGGGTGTAGTGTTGACTCTCGGTGACTGTGAACTGTCACCATCGGACTCCTGTACTCGGTTTAGTGTTGACTCTCTGTGACTGTGGCCTGTCACAATCGGACTCTCTGTGACCGGGTTTGGTGTTGAATCTCTGTGACTGTGACCTGTCACCAACGGACTCTCTGTGACCGGGTGTAGTGTTGACTCTCTGTGACTGTGAACTGTCACCATCGGACTCCTGGACTGGGTGTAGTGTTGACTCTCTGTGACTGTGACCTGTCACCATAGGACTCTCTATGACTGGGTGTAGTGTTGACTCTCTGTGACTGTGACCTTTCACCATCGGACTCTGTGACTGGGTGTAGTTTTTGCCTCTCTGTGACTGTGACCTGTCAGCATCGGACTACTGGACTCGGTTTAGTGTTGACTCTCTGTGACTGTGGCCTGTCACAATCGGACTCTCTGTGACCTGGTTTGGTGTTGAATCTCTGTGACTGTGGCCTGTCACCATCGGACTCCTCGACTGGGTGTAATGTTGACTCTCTGTGACTGTGACCTGTCACCATCGGACTCCCTGTGACCGCGGCCTGTCACCATCGGACTCTCTGTGACTCTGACCTGTCACTATCGGACTCTCTATGACTGGATGTAGTGTTGAACTGGCTCGGTGACTGTGACCTGTCACCAACGGACTCTCTGTGACCGGGTGTAGTGTTGACTCTCTGTGACCGTGAGCTGTCACCAGCGGACTCTCTGTGACTCTGACCTGTCACTATCGGACTCTCTATGACTGGGTGTAGTGTTGAACTGGTTCGGTGACTGTGACCTGTCACCAACGGACTCTCTGTGACCGGGTGTAGTGTTGACTCTCTGTGACTGTGACCTGTCACCAGCGGACTCTCTGTGACTCTGACCTATCACTATCAGACTCTCTGTGACTGGGTGTAGTGTTGACTCTCTGTGACTGTGACCTGTCACCTTCGGACTCTCTGTGACTGTGATCTGTCACCATCGGACTCTCTGTGAACAGGTGTAGTGTTGACTCTCTGTGACTGTGACCTGTCACCATCGGACTCTCTGTGACCGGGTGTAGTATTGACTCTCTGTGACTGTGACCTGTCACCATCGGACTCTTTGTGAATGGGTGTAGTGTTGTCTCTCTGTGACTGTGACCTGTCACTATCGGACTCTCTGTGACTGGGTGTAGTGTTGTCTCTCTGTGACTGTGACATGTCACCATCGGACTCTCTCTGACTGTGTGTAGTGTTGACTCTCTGTGACTGTGAATTGTCACCATTGGACTCTCTGTGACAGAGTATAGTGTTGAATCTCTGTGACTGTGACCTGTCACCATCGGAGTCTCCGTGACTGGGTGTAGTGTTGACTCTCTGTGACTGTGACCTGTCACCATCGGACTCCTGGACTGGGTGTAGTGTTGAACCGGCTCTGTGACCATTACCTGTCACCATCGAACAGTCTGTGACTGTGTGTAGTGTTGACTCACTGTGACTGTGACCTGTCACCATCGGACTCTCTGTGACTGTGACCTGTCACCATCGGACTCTCTTTGACTGTGTGTAGTGTTGACTCTCTGTGACCATGACCTGTCATCATCGGACTCCTGGACTGGGTGTAGTGTTGACTCTCTGTGATTGTGACCTGTCACCATCGGACTCTGTGTGACTGGGTGCAGTGTCGACTCTCTGTTACTGTGACCTGTCACCATCGGAGTCTCTGTGACCGTGGCCTGTCACCATCGGGCTCTCTGTGACCGGGTGTCGTGTTGACTCCCTGTGAATGTGACCTGTTACCATCGGACTCCTGGATTGGGTGTAGTGTTCAACTGGCTCTGTCACCGTGACCTGTCAGCATCGGACTCGCTCTGACTGGGTGTATTGTTCACTCTCTGTGACCATGACCTGTCACTATCGAACTATCTGTGACTGGGTGTAGTGTTGACTCTCTGTGACCATGACCAGTCACCATCGGAATCCTGGACTGTGTGTAGTGTTGAACCGGATCTGTGACTGTGACCTGTCACTATCGGAATCTCTGTGACATGTTGTAGTGCTGACTCTCTATGATCGCGGCCTGTCACCATCGGACTCCTGAAATGGGTTTAGTGTTGACTCTCTGTGACTGTGACCTGTCACCATCGGACTCTCTGTGACTGGGTGTAGTATTGTTTCTCTGTGACTGTGACCTGTCACCATAGGACTCTCTATGACTGGGTGTAGTGTTGACTCTCTGTGACTGTGACCTTTCACCATCGGACTCTGTGACTGGGTGTAGTTTTTGCCTCTCTGTGACTGTGACCTGTCAGCATCGGACTACTGGACTCGGTTTAGTGTTGACTCTCTGTGACTGTGGCCTGTCACAATCGGACTCTCTGTGACCGCCGATGGTGACAGGCCGCAGTCACAGAGAGTCCGATGGTGACAGAGCACAGTCACAGACAGTCAACACTACACCCAGTCACAGAGAGTCCGATAGTGACAGGTCACAGTCACAGAGAGACAACACTACACCCATTCACAGAGAGCCCGATGGTGACAGGTCACAGTCACAGAGAGTCAATACTACACCCGGTCACAGAGAGTCCGTTGGTGACAGGTCACAGTCACCGAGCCAGTTCAACACTACACCCAGTCATAGAGAGTGCGATAGTGACAGGTCAGAGTCACAGAGAGTCCGCTGGTGACAGCTCACAGTCACAGAGAGTCAACACTACACCCGGTCACAGAGAGTCCGTTGGTGACAAGTCACAGTCACCGAGCCAGTTCAACACTACACCCAGTCATAGAGAGTCCGATAGTGACAGGTCAGAGTCACAGAGAGTCCGATGGTGACAGGCCGCGGTCACAGGGAGTCCGATGGTGATAGGTCACAGTCACAGAGAGTCAACATTACACCCAGTCGAGGAGTCCGATGGTGACAGGCCACAGTCACAGAGATTCAACTTTGGACTCTCTGTGACCGCGGCCTGTCACCATCGGACTCTCTGTGAAGGCGGCCTGTCACCATCGGACTCTCTGTGACTGTGACCTGCCACCATCGGACTCTCTGTGACTGTGACCTGTCACCATCGGACTCTCTATGACTGCGTGTAGTGTTGACTCTCTGTGACTGTGACCTGTCAGCATCGGACTCTGTTTGACTGGGTGTAGTGTTGACTCTCTGTGACTCTGACCTGTCACTATCGGACTCTCTATGACTGGGTGTAGTGTTGAACTGGCTCGGTGACTGTGACCTGTCACCAACGGACTCTCTGTGACCGCGTGTAGTGTTGACTCTCTGTGACCGTGAGCTGTCACCAGCGGACTCTCTGTGACTCTGACCTGTCACTATCGGACTCTCTATGACTGGGTGTAGTGTTGAACTGGTTCGGTGACTGTGACCTGTCACCAACGGACTCTCTGTGACCGGGTGTAGTGTTGACTCTCTGTGACTGTGAGCTGTCACCAGCGGACTCTCTGTGACTCTGACCTATCACTATCAGACTCTCTGTGACTGGGTGTAGTGTTGACTCTCTGTGACTGTGACCTGTCACCTTCGGACTCTCTGTGACTGTGATCTGTCACCATCGGACTCTCTGTGAACAGGTGTAGTGTTGACTCTCTGTGACTGTGACCTGTCACCATCGGACTCTCTGTGACCGGGTGTAGTATTGACTCTCTGTGACTGTGACCTGTCACCATCGGACTCTTTGTGAATGGGTGTAGTGTTGTCTCTCTGTGACTGTGACCTGTCACTATCGGACTCTCTGTGACTGGGTGTAGTGTTGTCTCTCTGTGACTGTGACATGTCACCATCGGACTCTCTCTGACTGTGTGTAGTGTTGACTCTCTGTGACTGTGAATTGTCACCATTGGACTCTCTGTGACAGGGTATAGTGTTGAATCTCTGTGACTGTGACCTGTCACCATCGGAGTCTCCGTGACTGGGTGTAGTGTTGACTCTCTGTGACTGTGACCTGTCACCATCGGACTCCTGTACTGGGTGTAGTGTTGAACCGGCTCTGTGACCATTACCTGTCACCATCGAACAGTCTGTGACTGTGTGTAGTGTTGACTCACTGTGACTGTGACCTGTCACCATCGGACTCTCTGTGACTGTGACCTGTCACCATCGGACTCTCTTTGACTGTGTGTAGTGTTGACTCTCTGTGACCATGACCTGTCATCATCGGACTCCTGGACTGGGTGTAGTGTTGACTCTCTGTGACTGTGACCTGTCACCATCGGACTCTGTGTGACTGGGTGCAGTGTCGACTCTCTGTTACTGTGACCTGTCACCATCGGAGTCTCTGTGACCGCGGCCTGTCACCATCGGGCTCTCTGTGACCGGGTGTCGTGTTGACTCCCTGTGAATGTGACCTGTTACCATCGGACTCCTGGATTGGGTGTAGTGTTCAACTGGCTCTGTCACCGTGACCTGTCAGCATCGGACTCGCTCTGACTGGGTGTATTGTTCACTCTCTGTGACCATGACCTGTCACTATCGAACTATCTGTGACTGGGTGTAGTGTTGACTCTCTGTGACCATGACCAGTCACCATCGGAATCCTGGACTGTGTGTAGTGTTGAACCGGATCTGTGACTGTGACCTGTCACTATCGGAATCTCTGTGACATGTTGTAGTGCTGACTCTCTATGATCGCGGCCTGTCACCATCGGACTCCTGAAATGGGTTTAGTGTTGACTCTCTGTGACTGTGACCTGTCACCATCGGACTCTCTGTGACTGGGTGTAGTATTGTTTCTCTGTGACTGTGACCTGTCACCATAGGACTCTCTATGACTGGGTGTAGTGTTGACTCTCTGTGACTGTGACCTTTCACCATCGGACTCTGTGACTGGGTGTAGTTTTTGCCTCTCTGTGACTGTGACCTGTCAGCATCGGACTACTGGACTCGGTTTAGTGTTGACTCTCTGTGACTGTGGCCTGTCACAATCGGACTCTCTGTGACCGCCGATGGTGACAGGCCGCAGTCACAGAGAGTCCGATGGTGACAGAGCACAGTCACAGACAGTCAACACTACACCCAGTCACAGAGAGTCCGATAGTGACAGGTCACAGTCACAGAGAGACAACACTACACCCATTCACAGAGAGCCCGATGGTGACAGGTCACAGTCACAGAGAGTCAATACTACACCCGGTCACAGAGAGTCCGTTGGTGACAGGTCACAGTCACCGAGCCAGTTCAACACTACACCCAGTCATAGAGAGTGCGATAGTGACAGGTCAGAGTCACAGAGAGTCCGCTGGTGACAGCTCACAGTCACAGAGAGTCAACACTACACCCGGTCACAGAGAGTCCGTTGGTGACAAGTCACAGTCACCGAGCCAGTTCAACACTACACCCAGTCATAGAGAGTCCGATAGTGACAGGTCAGAGTCACAGAGAGTCAACATTACACCCAGTCGAGGAGTCCGATGGTGACAGGCCACAGTCACAGAGATTCAACTTTGGACTCTCTGTGACCGCGGCCTGTCACCATCGGACTCTCTGTGAAGGCGGCCTGTCACCATCGGACTCTCTGTGACTGTGACCTGCCACCATCGGACTCTCTGTGACTGTGACCTGTCACCATCGGACTCTCTATGACTGCGTGTAGTGTTGACTCTCTGTGACTGTGACCTGTCAGCATCGGACTCTGTTTGACTGGGTGTAGTGTTGACTCTCTGTGACCATGACCTGTCACCATCGGACTCCTGAACTGGGTGTAGTGTTGAACCGGATCTGTGACTGTGACCTGTCACCATCGGACTCTCTGTGATTGGGTGTAGTGTTGACTCTCTTTGACTGTGAACTGTCACCAGCGGACTCTCTGTGACTGGGTGTAGTGTTGACTCTCTGTGACTGTGACCTGTCACCATCGGACTCTCTGTGACGGCGGCCTGTCACCATCGGCTCTCTGTGACTGTGACCTGTCACCATCGGACTCTCTGTGACTGTGACCTGTCACCATCGGGCTCTCTATGACTGCGTGTAGTGTTGACTCTCTGTGACTGTGACCTGTGACCGTTGGACTCTCTGTGACTGTGATCTGTCACCATCGGTCTCCTGGACTGGGTGTAGAGTTGACTCTTTGTGACTGTGACCTCTGACCATCGGACTCCTGGACTGGGTGTAGTGTAGACTCTCTGTGACTGTGACATGTCACCATCGGACTCTCTGTGACTGGGTGTAGTATTGACTCTCCTTGACCATGATCTGTCACCATCGGACTCTCTGTGACCGCCGCCTGTCACCATCGGACTCTCTGTGACTGTGAGCTGTCAACATCGGACTCTTTGTGACTGGGTGTATTGTTGAATCTTTGTGACCATGAAATGTCACCATCGTACTATTTGTGACTGGGTGTAGTGTTGAAGGGGCTCTGTGATTGTGACCTGTCACCATTAGACACCTGGTCTGTGTGTAGTGTTGAACCGGCTTTGTGACTTGACTTGTCACCATCGGACACCTGGGCTGGGTGTAGTGCTGACTCTCTGTGACTGTGACCTGTCACAATCGGACTCCTTGACTTGGTGTAGTGTTGAACTGGCTCTGTGACTGTGATCTGTCACCATCGGACTCTCTGTGACTGGATGTAGTGTAGACTCTTTGTGACCAAGACCTGTCACCATCGAACTCTCTGTGACTGAGTGTAGTTTTGACTCTCTGTGACCATGACCTGTCACCATCGGACTCCTGGACTGGGTGTAGTGTTGAACCGGCTCTGTGACTGTGACCTGTCACCATTGGACTCCTGGACTCGGTGTTGTGTTGACTCTCTGTGACTGTCACATGTCACCATCGGACTTTCTGAGACTGGGTGTAGTGTTGTCTCTCTGTGACTGTGACCTTTCACTATCGGACTCTCTGCGACTGGGTGTAGTGTTGACTATTTGTGACCAAGACCTGTCACCATCGAACTCTCTGTGACTGAGTGTAGTTTTGACTCTCTGTGACCATGACCTGTCACCATCGGACTCCAGGACTGGGTGTAGTGTTGAACCGGCTCTGTGACTGTGACCTGTCACTATCGGACTCTCTATGACTGGGTGTAGTGTTGACTGTCTGTGACTGTGACCTGTCACCATTGGACCCTCTGTGACCGTGGCATGTCACGATCCGAATCTCTGTGACTGTGACATGTCACCATCGGACTCAATGTGACTGGGTGTAGTGTTGACTCTCTGTGACTGTGACCTGTCACCATCGGACTCTCTGTGACTGGGTGTAGTGTTGACTCTCTGTGACTGTGACCTGTCACCATCGGACTCTCTGTGACTGGGTGTAGTGTTGACTCTCTGTGACCATGATCTGTCACCGTCGGACTCCTGGACTGGGTGTAGCGTTGAAGAGGCTCTGTAACTGTGACCTGTCACCATCGGACTCTCTGTGACTGCGTGTAGTTTCGACTCTCTGTGACCATGATCTGTCACCATCGGACTCTTGGACCGGGTGTAATGTTGACTGTCTGTGACCATGACCTGTCACGATCGGACTCTCTGTGACTGGGTGTAGTGTTGAAGCGGCTCTGTGATTGTGACCTGTCACCATCGGACTCTCTGTGACTGTGTGTAATGTTCACTGTCTGTGACTGTGACCTGTCACCATCGGACTCCTGGAATGGGTGTTGTGTTGACCCTCTGTGACTGTGACATGTCACCATCGGACTTTCTGTGACTGGGTGTAGTGTTGTCTTTCTGTGACTGTGACCTGTCACTATCGGACTCTCTGTGACTGGGTGTAGTGTTGACTATTTGTGACCAAGACCTGTCACCATCGAACTCTCTGTGACTGAGTGTAGTTTTGACTCTCTGTGACCATGACCTGTCACCATCGGACTCCAGGACTGGGTGTAGTGTTGAACCGGCTCTGTGACTGTGACCTGTCACTATCGGACTCTCTATGACTGGGTGTAGTGTTGACTGTCTGTGACTGTGACCTGTCACCATTGGACCCTCTGTGACCGTGGCATGTCACGATCCGAATCTCTGTGACTGTGACATGTCACCATCGGACTCAATGTGACTGGGTGTAGTGTTGACTCTCTGTGACTGTGACCTGTCACCATCGGACTCTCTGTGACTGGGTGTAGTGTTGACTCTCTGTGACTGTGACCTGTCACCATCGGACTCTCTGTGACTGGGTGTAGTGTTGACTCTCTGTGACCATGATCTGTCACCGTCGGACTCCTGGACTGGGTGTAGCGTTGAAGAGGCTCTGTAACTGTGACCTGTCACCATCGGACTCTCTGTGACTGCGTGTAGTTTCGACTCTCTGTGACCATGATCTGTCACCATCGGACTCTTGGACCGGGTGTAATGTTGACTGTCTGTGACCATGACCTGTCACGATCGGACTCTCTGTGACTGGGTGTAGTGTTGAAGCGGCTCTGTGATTGTGACCTGTCACCATCGGACTCTCTGTGACTGTGTGTAATGTTCACTGTCTGTGACTGTGACCTGTCACCATCGGACTCCTGGACTGGGTGTTGTGTTGACCCTCTGTGACTGTGACATGTCACCATCGGACTTTCTGTGACTGGGTGTAGTGTTGTCTTTCTGTGACTGTGACCTGTCACTATCGGACTCTCTGTGACTGGGTGTAGTGTTGACTCTCTATGACTGTCACCTGTCACCATCGGTCTCTCTATGAGTGGGTGTAGTGTTGACTGTCTGTGACTGTGACCTGTCACCATCGGACTCTCTGTGACCGCGGCCTGTCACCATCGGACTCTTGTGACTGGGTGTAGTGTTGTCTCTCTGTGACTGTGACCTTTCACCATTGGACTCTCTGTGACTGTGTGTAGTGTTGAACCTGCTCTGTGACTGTGAAGTGACACCAACGGACTCTCTGTGACTGGGTGTGCTTTTGACTCTCTGTGACTGTGACCTCTGACCATCGGACCCCTGGACTGGGTGTCGTGTAGACTCTCTGTGACTGTGACATGTCACCATCGGACTCTCTGTGACTGGGTGTAGTATTGACTCGCCTTGACCATGATCTGTAACCATCGGACTCTCTGTGACCCCCGCCTGTCACCATCGGACTCTCTGTGACTGTGAGCTGTCAACATCGGACTCCTGGACTGGGTGTAGTGTTGAACTAGCACTGTGACTGTGACCTGTCACCATCGGACTCTTTGTGACTGGGTGTAGTGTTGACTCTTTGTTACCATGACCTGTCACTATCGGACTCCTGGACTGGGTGTAGTGTTGACTCTCTGTGACTGTGACCTGTCACCATCGGACTCTCTGTGACTGGGTGTAGTGTTGACTCTCTGTGACTGTGACCTGTCACCATCGGACTCTCTGTGACTGGGTGTAGTGTTGACTCTCTGTGACCATGATCTGTCACCGTCGGACTCCTGGACTGGGTGTAGCGTTGAACAGGCTCTGTAACTGTGACCTGTCACCATCGGACTCTCTGTGACTGCGTGTAGTTTCGACTCTCTGTGACCATGATCTGTCACCATCGGACTCTTGGACTGGGTGTAGTGTTGACTGTCTGTGACCATGACCTGTCACGATCGGACTCTCTGTGACTGGGTGTAGTGTTGAAGCGGCTCTGTGATTGTGACCTGTCACCATCGGACTGTGACTGTATGTAATGTTCACTGTCTGTGACTGTTACCTGTCACCATCGGACTCCTGGACTGGGTGTTGTGTTGACCCTCTGTGACTGTGACATGTCACCATCGGACTTTCTGTGACTGGGTGTAGTGTTGACTCTCTATGACTGTCACCTGTCACCATCGGTCTCTCTATGAGTGGGTGTAGTGTTGACTGTCTGTGACTGTGAGCTGTCAACATCGGACTCCTGGACTGGGTGTAGTGTTGAACTAGTTCTGTGACTGTGACCTGTCACCATCGGACTCTTTGTGACTGGGTGTAGTGCTGACTCTTTGTTACCATGACCTGTCACTATCGGACTCCTGGACTGGGTGTAGTGTTGAACCGGCTCTGTGACTGTGACCTGTCACCATCGAACTCCAGGACTGGGTGTAGTGTTGTACCGGCTCTGTAATTGTGACCTGTCACCATCGGACTCTCTGTGTGACTGGGTGTAGTTTGGACTCTCTGTGACCATGAACTGTCACCATCGGACTCTCTGTGACTGGGTGTAGTGTTGAACCGGCTCTGTGACTGTGACCTGTCACTTCGGACTCTTTGACTGGGTGTAGTGTTGAATCGGCTCTGGACTGTGACCTGTCACCATCGGACTCCTGGACTGGGTGTTGTGTTGACTCTCTACGACTGTGACCTGTCACCATCGGACTCTCTATGACTGGGTGTAGTGTTGACTGTCTGTGATTGTGACCTGTCACCATCGGACTTTCTGTGACCGCGGCCTGTCACATCGGACTCTCAGTGACTGGGTGTAGTGTTGACTCTCTCTGACCATGATCTGTCACCGTCGGACTCCTGGACTGGGTGTAGTGTTGAACCGGCTCTGTAATTGAAACCTGTCACCATCGGACTCTTTGTGACTGGGTGTAGTGTTGACTCTTTGTGACCATGACCTGTCACCATCGGACTCCTGGACTGGGTGCAGTGTTGAAACGGCTCTGTGACTGTGACCTTTCACCATCGGACTCCAGGACTGGGTGTAGTGTTGTACCAGCTCTGTAATTGTGACCTGTCACCACCGGACTCTCTGTGTGACTGGGTGTAGTTTGGACTCTGTGTGACCATGAACTGTCACCATCGGACTCTCTGTGACTGGTTGTAGTGTTGAACCGGCTCTGTGACTATGACCTGTCACCATTAGACACCTGGTCTGGGTATAGTGTTGAACCGGCTTTGTGACTTGACTTGTCACCATCGGACACCTGGGCTGGGTGTAGTGCTGACTCTCTGTGACTGTGACCTGTCACCATCGGACTCTTTGACTGGGTGTAGTGTTGAATCGGCTCTGTGACTGTGACCTGTCACCATCGGACTCCTGGACTGGGTGTAGTGCTGTCTCTCTGTGACTGTGACCTTATACTATCGGACTCTATGTGACTGGGTGTAGTGTTGACTCTCTACGACTGTGACCTGTCACCATCGGACTCTCTATGACTGGGTGTAGTGTTGACTGTCTGTGATTGTGACCTGTCACCATCGGACTCCTGGACTGGGTGTTGTGTTGACCCTCTGTGACTGTGACATGTCACCATCGGACTTTCTGTGACTGGGTGTAGTGTTGCCTCTCTGTGACTCTGACCTGTCACTATCGGACTTTCTGTGACTGGGTGTAATGTTGACTCTCTATGTCTGTGACCTGTCACCATCGGTCTCTCTATGACTGGGTGTAGTGTTGACTGTCTGTGACTGTGACCTGTCACCATCGGAGTCTCTGTGACCGCGGCCTGTCACCATCGGACTCTCCGTGACTGTGACATGTCACCATCGAACTCTTGTGACTGGGTGTAGTGTTGTCTCTCTGTGACTGTGACCTGTCACCATCGGACTCTCTGTGACTGGGCGTAGTGTTGACTCTCTGTGACTGTGACCTTTCAACATTGGGCTCTCTGTGACTGTGTGTAGTGTTGAACATGTTGTGTGACTGTGAAGTGACACCAACGGACTCTCTGTGACTGGGTGTGCTTTTGACTCTCTGTGACTGTGACCTCTGACCATCGGACTCCTGGACTGGGTGTAGTGTAGACTCTCTGTGACTGTGACATGTCACCATCGGACTCTCTTTGACTGGGTGTAGTATTGACTCTCCTTGACCATGATCTGTCACCATCGGACTCTCTGTGACCGCCGCCTGTCACCACCGGACTCTCTGTGACTGTGAGCTGTCAACATCGGACTCCTGGACTGGGTGTAGTGTTGAACCGGCTCTGTGACTGTGACCTGTCGCCATCGGACTCCTGGACTCGGTGTTGTGTTGACTCTCTGTGACTGTGACATGTCACCAACGGACTCTCTGTGACTGGGTGTGCTTTTGACTCTCTGTGACTGTGACCTCTGACCATCGGACTCCTGGACTGGGTGTCGTGTAGCCTCTCTGTGACTGTGACATGTCACCATCGGACTCTCTGTGACTGGGTGTAGTATTGACTCTGCTTGACCATGATCTGTCACCATCGGACTCTCTGTGACCGCCGCCTGTCACCATCGGACTCTCTGTGACTGTGACCTGTCACCATCGGACTCTTTGTGACTGGGTGTAGTGTTGACTCTTTGTGACCATGACCTGTCACCATCGAACTCTCTGTGACTGAGTGTAGTTTTGACTCTCTGTGACCATGACCTGTCACCATCGGACTCCTGGACTGGGTGTAGTGTTGAACCGGCTCTGTGACTGTGACCTGTCACCATCGGACTCCTGGACTCGGTGTTGTGTTGACTCTCTGTGTTGTGACATGTCACCATTGGACTTTCTGTGACTGGGTGCAGTGCTGTCTCTCTGTGACTGTGACCTTTCACTATCGGACTCTCTGTGACTGGGTGTAGTGTTGACTCTTTGTGACCAAGACCTGTCAGCATCGAACGCTCTGTGACTGAGTGTAGTTTTGACTCTCTGTGCCCATGACCTGTCACCATCGGACTCCAGGACTGGGTGTAGTGTTGAACCGGCTCTGTGACTGTGACCTGTCACCATCGGACTCTTGTGACTGGGTGTAGTGTTGTCTCTCTGTGACTGTGACCTGTCACCATCGGACTCTCTGTGACTGGGCGTAGTGTTGACTCTCTGTGACTGTGACCTTTCACCATTGGACTCTCTGAGACTGTGTGTAGTGTTGAACCTGCTCTGTGACTGTGAAGTGACACCAACGGACTCTCTGTGACTGGGTGTGCTTTTGACTCTCTGTGACTGTGACCTCTGACCATCGGACTCCTGGACTGGGTGTCGTGTAGACTCTCTGTGACTGTGACCTGTCATCATCGGACTCTCTGTGACTGGATGTAGTGTTGACTCTCTGTGACTGTGACCTGTCACCATCGGACTCTTGTGACTGGGTGTAGTGTTGTCTCTCTGTGACTGTGACCTGTCACCATCGGACTCTCTGTGACTGGGCGTAGTGTTGACTCTCTGTGACTGTGACCTTTCACCATTAGACTCTCTGAGACTGTGTGTAGTGTTGAACCTGCTCTGTGACTGTGAGGTGACACCAACGGACTCTCTGTGACTGGGTGTGCTTTTGACTCTCTGTGACTGTGACCTCTGACCATCGGACTCCTGGACTGGGTGTCGTGTAGACTCTCTGTGACTGTGACCTGTCATCATCGGACTCTCTGTGACTGGATGTAGTGTTGACTCTCTGTGACTGTGATATGTCAACATCGGACTCTCTGTGACTGGGTGTAGTGTTGTCTCTCTGTGACTGTGACATGTCACCATCGGACTCTCTGTAACTGAGTGTAATGTTGACTCTATGTGTCTGGGTGTAGTTTTGAATCTCTGTGACTGTTACCTGTCACCATCGGAGTCTCTGTGACTGTGACCTGTCACCATCGGACTTACTGTGACTCGGTGTAGTGTTGACTATCTGTGACTGTGACCTGTCACCATCGGACTCCTGGACTGGGTGTAGTATTGGGCTGGCTCTGTGACTGTGACCTGTCACCATCGGACTCTCTCTGACTGTGTGCAGTGTTGACTCTCTGTGACTGTGACCTGTCACCATCGGACTCTCTGTGACTGTGACCTGTCACCATCGGACTCTGTTTGACTGGGTGTAGTGTTGACTCTCTGTGACCATGACCTGTCAACATCGGACTCCTGAACTGGGTGCAGTGTTGAACCAGATCTGTGACTGTGACCTGTCACCATCGGACTCTCTGTGATTGGGTGTAGTGTTGACTCTCTTTGACTGTGAACTGTCACCAGCGGACTCTCGGTGACTGGGTGTAGTTTTGACTCTCTGTGACTGTGACCTGTCACCATCGGACTCTCTGTGAAGGCGGCCTGTCACCATCGGACTCTCTGTGACTGTGACCTGTCACCATCGGACTCTCTGTGACTGTGACCTGTCACAATCGGACTCTCTATGACTGCGTGTAGTGTTGACTCTCTGTGACTGTGACCTGTCACCATCGGACTCTGTTTGACTGGGTGTAGTGTTGACTCTCTGTGACCATGACTTGTCACCATCGGACTCCTGAACTGGGTGTAGTGTTGAACCGGATCTGTGACTGTGACCTGTCACCATCGGACTCTCTGTGATTGGGTGTAGTGCTGACTCTCTTTGACTGTGAACTGTCACCAGCGGACTCTCTGTGACTGGGTGTAGTGTTGACTCTCTGTGACTGTGACCTGTCACCATCGGACTCTCTGTGAAGGCGGCCTGTCACCATCGGCTCTCTGTGACTGTGACCTGTCACCATCGGACTCTCTGTGACTGTGACCTGTCACCATCGGGCTCTCTATGACTGCGTGTAGTGTTGACTCTCTGTGACTGTGACCTGTGACCGTCGGACTCTCTGTGACTGTGATCTGTCACCATCGGTCTCCTGGACTGGGTGTAGTGTTGACTCTTTGTGACCATGACCTGTCACCATCGAACTCTCTTTGACTGGGTGTATTTTTGACTCTCTGTGACTGTGACCTCTGACCATCGGACTCCTGGACTGGGTGTAGTGTAGACTCTCTGTGACTGTG
The DNA here is from genome assembly GCF_030028105.1 of Mobula birostris. Classification (NCBI taxonomy): domain Eukaryota; kingdom Metazoa; phylum Chordata; class Chondrichthyes; order Myliobatiformes; family Myliobatidae; genus Mobula; species Mobula birostris. The sequence goes on from NC_092372.1 coordinate 115,777,305, forward strand.
ACATGTCACCATCGGACTCTCTGTGACTGGGTGTAGTATTGACTCTCCTTGACCATGATCTGTCACCATCGGACTCTCTGTGACCGCCGCCTGTCACCATCGGACTCTCTGTGACTGTGAGCTGTCAACATCGGACTCTTTGTGACTGGGTGTATTGTTGACTCTTTGTGACCATGAACTGTCACCATCGTACTATCTGTGACTGGGTGTAGTGTTGAAGGGGCTCTGTGATTGTGACCTGTCACCATTAGACACCTGGTCTGTGTGTAGTGTTGAACCGGCTTTGTGACTTGACTTGTCACCATCGGACACCTGGGCTGGGTGTAGTGCTGACTCTCTGTGACTGTGACCTGTCACAATCGGACTCCTTGACTTGGTGTAGTGTTGAACTGGCTCTGTGACTGTGATCTGTCACCATCGGACTCTCTGTGACTGGATGTAGTGTTGACTCTTTGTGACCAAGACCTGTCACCATCGAACTCTCTGTGACTGAGTGTAGTTTTGACTCTCTGTGACCATGACCTGTCACCATCGGACTCCTGGACTGGGTGTAGTGTTGAACCGGCTCTGTGACTGTGACCTGTCACCATTGGACTCCTGGACTCGGTGTTGTGTTGACTCTCTGTGACTGTCACATGTCACCATCGGACTTTCTGAGGCTGGGTGTAGTGTTGTCTCTCTGTGACTGTGACCTTTCACTATCGGACTCTCTGTGACTGGGTGTAGTGTTGACTCTTTGTGACCAAGACCTGTCACCATCGAACTCTCTGTGACTGAGTGTAGTTTTGACTCTCTGTGACCATGACCTGTCACCATCGGACTCCAGGACTGGGTGTAGTGTTGAACCGGCTCTGTGACTGTGACCTGTCACTATCGGACTCTCTATGACTGGGTGTAGTGTTGACTGTCTGTGACTGTGACCTGTCACCATTGGACCCTCTGTGACCGTGGCATGTCACGATCCGAATCTCTGTGACTGTGACATGTCACCATCGGACTCAATGTGACTGGGTGTAGTGTTGACTCTCTGTGACTGTGACCTGTCACCATCGGACTCTCTGTGACTGGGTGTAGTGTTGACTCTCTGTGACTGTGACCTGTCACCATCGGACTCTCTGTGACTGGGTGTAGTGTTGACTCTCTGTGACCATGATCTGTCACCGTCGGACTCCTGGACTGGGTGTAGCGTTGAACAGGCTCTGTAACTGTGACCTGTCACCATCGGACTCTCTGTGACTGCGTGTAGTTTCGACTCTCTGTGACCACGATCTGTCACCATCGGACTCTTGGACTGGGTGTAGTGTTGACTGTCTGTGACCATGACCTGTCACGATCGGACTCTCTGTGACTGGGTGTAGTGTTGAAGCGGCTCTGTGATTGTGACCTGTCACCATCGGACTCTCTGTGACTGTGTGTAATGTTCACTGTCTGTGACTGTGACCTGTCACCATCGGACTCCTGGACTGGGTGTTGTGTTGACCCTCTGTGACTGTGACATGTCACTATCGGACTTTCTGTGACTGGGTGTAGTGTTGTCTTTCTGTGACTGTGACCTGTCACTATCGGACTCTCTGTGACTGGGTGTAGTGTTGACTCTCTATGACTGTCACCTGTCACCATCGGTCTCTCTTTGAGTGGGTGTAGTGTTGACTGTCTGTGACTGTGACCTCTGACCATCGGACCCCTGGACTGGGTGTCGTGTAGACTCTCTGTGACTGTGACATGTCACCATCGGACTCTCTGTGACTGGGTGTAGTATTGACTCGCCTTGACCATGATCTGTAACCATCGGACTCTCTGTGACCCCCGCCTGTCACCATCGGACTCTCTGTGACTGTGAGCTGTCAACATCGGACTCCTGGACTGGGTGTAGTGTTGAACTAGCTCTGTGACTGTGACCTGTCACCATCGGACTCTTTGTGACTGGGTGTAGTGTTGACTCTTTGTTACCATGACCTGTCACTATCGGACTCCTGGACTGGGTGTAGTGTTGAACCGGCTCTGTAATTGTGACCTGTCACCATCGGACTCTCTGTGTGACTGGGTGTAGTTTGGACTCTCTGTGACCATGAACTGTCACCATCGGACTCTCTGTGACTGGGTGTAGTGTTGAACCGGCTCTGTGACTGTGACCTGTCACTTCGGACTCTTTGACTGGGTGTAGTGTTGAATCGGCTCTGGACTGTGACCTGTCACCATCGGACTCCTGGACTGGGTGTTGTGTTGACTCTCTGTGACTGTGACATGTCACCATCGGCCTTTCTGTGACTGGGTGTAGTGTTGACTCTCTACGACTGTGACCTGTCACCATCGGACTCTCTATGACTGGGTGTAGTGTTGACTGTCTGTGATTGTGAACTGTCACCATCGGACTTTCTGTGACCGCGGCCTGTCACATCGGACTCTCAGTGACTGGGTGTAGTGTTGACTCTCTCTGACCATGATCTGTCACCGTCGGACTCCTGGACTGGGTGTAGTGTTGAACCGGCTCTGTAATTGAAACCTGTCACCATCGGACTCCTGGACTGGGTGTTGTGTTGACCCTCTGTGACTGTGACATGTCACTATCGGACTTTCTGTGACTGGGTGTAGTGTTGTCTTTCTGTGACTGTGACCTGTCACTATCGGACTCTCTGTGACTGGGTGTAGTGTTGACTCTCTATGACTGTCACCTGTCACCATCGGTCTCTCTTTGAGTGGGTGTAGTGTTGACTGTCTGTGACTGTGACCTGTCACCATCGGACTCTCTGTGACCGCGGCCTGTCACCATCGGACTCTTGTGACTGGGTGTAGTGTTGTCTCTCTGTGACTGTGAAGTGACACCAACGGACTCTCTGTGACTGTGTGTGCTTTTGACTCTCTGTGACTGTGACCTCTGACCATCGGACCCCTGGACTGGGTGTCGTGTAGACTCTCTGTGACTGTGACATGTCACCATCGGACTCTCTGTGACTGGGTGTAGTATTGACTCGCCTTGACCATGATCTGTAACCATCGGACTCTCTGTGACCCCCGCCTGTCACCATCGGACTCTCTGTGACTGTGAGCTGTCACCATCGGACTTTCTGTGACCGCGGCCTGTCACATCGGACTCTCAGTGACTGGGTGTAGTGTTGACTCTCTCTGACCATGATCTGTCACCGTCGGACTCCTGGACTGGGTGTAGTGTTGAACCGGCTCTGTAATTGAAACCTGTCACCATCGGACTCTTTGTGACTGGGTGTAGTGTTGACTCTTTGTGACCATGACCTGTCACCATCGGACTCCTGGACTGGGTGTAGTGTTGAAACGGCTCTGTGACTGTGACCTGTCACCATCGGACTCCTGGACTGGGTGTAGTGTTGAAACGGCTCTGTGACTGTGACCTGTCACCATCGGACTCCAGGACTGGGTGTAGTGTTGTACCAGCTCTGTAATTGTGACCTGTCACCACCGGACTCTCTGTGTGACTGGGTGTAGTTTGGACTCTGTGTGACCATGAACTGTCACCATCGGACTCTCTGTGACTGAGTGTAGTGTTGAACCGGCTCTGTGACTATGACCTGTCACCATTAGACACCTGGTCTGGGTGTAGTGTTGAACCGGCTTTGTGACTTGACTTGTCACCATCGGACACCTGGGCTGGGTGTAGTGCTGACTCTCTGTGACTGTGACCTGTCACCATCGGACTCTTTGACTGGGTGTAGTGTTGAATCGGCTCTGTGACTGTGACCTGTCACCATCGGACTCCTGGACTGGGTGTTGTGTTGACTCTCTGTGACTGTGACATGTCACCATCGGCCTTTCTGTGACTGGGTGTAGTGCTGTCTCTCTGTGACTGTGACCTTTCACTATCGGACTCTCTGTGACTGGGTGTAGTGTTGACTCTCTACGACTGTGACCTGTCACCATCGGACTCTCTATGACTGGGTGTAGTGTTGACTGTCTGTGATTGTGACCTGTCACCATCGGACTCCTGGACTGGGTGTTGTGTTGACCCTCTGTGACTGTGACATGTCGCCATCGGACTTTCTGTGACTGGGTGTAGTGTTGCCTCTCTGTGACTCTGACCTGTCACTATCGGACTTTCTGTGACTGGGTGTAATGTTGACTCTCTATGTCTGTGACCTGTCACCATCGGTCTCTCAATGACTGGGTGTAGTGTTGACTGTCTGTGACTGTGACCTGTCACCATCGGAGTCTCTGTGACCGCGGCCTGTCACCATCGGACTCTCCGTGACTGTGACATGTCAGCATCGAACTCTTGTGACTGAGTGTAGTGTTGTCTCTCTGTGACTGTGACCTGTCACCATCGGACTCTCTGTGACTGGGCGTAGTGTTGACTCTCTGTGACTGTGACCTTTCAACATTGGGCTCTCTGTGACTGTGTGTAGTGTTGAACCTGTTGTGTGACTGTGAAGTGACACCAACGGACTCTCTGTGACTGGGTGTGCTTTTGACTCTCTGTGACTGTGACCTCTGACCATCGGACTCCTGGACTGGGTGTAGTGTAGACTCTCTGTGACTGTGACATGTCACCATCGGACTCTCTGTGACTTGGTTTCGGGTTGACTCTCCTTGACCATGATCTGTCACCATCGGACTCTCTGTGACCGCCGCCTGTCACCACCGGACTCTCTGTGACTGTGAGCTGTCAACATCGGACTCCTGGACTGGGTGTAGTGTTGAACCGGCTCTGTGACTGTGACCTGTCACCATCGGACTCCTGGACTCGGTGTTGTGTTGACTCTCTGTGACTGTGACATGTCACCAACGGACTCTCTGTGACTGGGTGTGCTTTTGACTCTCTGTGACTGTGACCTCTGACCATCGGACTCCTGGACTGGGTGTCGTGTAGCCTCTCTGTGACTGTGACATGTCACCATCGGACTCTCTGTGACTGGGTGTAGTATTGACTCTGCTTGACCATGATCTGTCACCATCGGACTCTCTGTGACCGCCGCCTGTCACCATCGGACTCTCTGTGACTGTGAGCTGTCAACATCGGACTCCTGGACTGGGTGTAGTGTTGAACTAGCTCTGTGACTGTGACCTGTCACCATCGGACTCTTTGTGACTGGGTGTAGTGTTGACTCTTTGTGACCATGACCTGTCACCATCGAACTCTCTGTGACTGAGTGTAGTTTTGACTCTCTGTGACCATGACCTGTCACCATCGGACTCCTGGACTCTGTGTAGTGTTGAACCGGCTCTGTGACTGTGACCTGTCACCATCGGACTCCTGGACTCGGTGTTGTGTTGACTCTCTGTGTTGTGACATGTCACCATCGGACTTTCTGTGACTGGGTGTCGTGTAGCCTCTCTGTGACTGTGACATGTCACCATCGGACTCTCTGTGACTGGGTGTAGTATTGACTCTGCTTGACCATGATCTGTCACCATCGGACTCTCTGTGACCGCCGCCTGTCACCATCGGACTCTCTGTGACTGTGAGCTGTCAACATCGGACTCCTGGACTGGGTGTAGTGTTGAACTAGCTCTGTGACTGTGACCTGTCACCATCGCACTCTTTGTGACTGGGTGTAGTGTTGACTCTTTGTGACCATGACCTGTCACCATCGAACTCTCTGTGACTCAGTGTAGTTTTGACTCTGCTTGACCATGATCTGTCACCATCGGACTCTCTGTGACCGCCGCCTGTCACCATCGGACTCTCTGTGACTGTGAGCTGTCAACATCGGACTCCTGGACTGGGTGTAGTGTTGAACCGGCTCTGTGACTGTGACCTGTCACCATCGGACTCCTGGACTCGGTGTTGTGTTGACTCTCTGTGTTGTGACATGTCACCATCGGACTTTCTGTGACTGGGTGCAGTGCTGTCTCTCTGTGACTGTGACCTTTCACTATCGGACTCTCTGTGAGTGGGTGTAGTGTTGACTCTTTGTGACCAAGACCTGTCAGCATCGAACTCTCTGTGACTGAGTGTAGTTTTGACTCTTTGTGCCCATGACCTGTCACCATCGGACTCCAGGACTGGGTGTAGTGTTGAACCGGCTCTGTGACTGTGACCTGTCACCATCGGACTCTTGTGACTGGGTGTAGTGTTGTCTCTCTGTGACTGTGACCTGTCACCATCGGACTCTCTGTGACTGGGCGTAGTGTTGACTCTCTGTGACTGTGACCTTTCACCATTGGACTCTCTGTGACTGTGTGTAGTGTTGAACCTGCTCTGTGACTGTGAAGTGACACCAACGGACTCTCTGTGACTGGGTGTGCTTTTGACTCTCTGTGACTGTGACCTCTGACCATCGGACTCCTGGACTGGGTGTCGTGTAGACTCTCTGTGACTGTGATGTGTCATCATCGGACTCTCTGTGACTGGGTGTAGTATTGACTCTCCTTGACCATGATCTGTAACCATCGGACTCTCTGTGACCGCCGCCTGTCACCATCGGACTCTCTGTGACTGTGAGTTGTAAACATCGGACTCCTGGACTGGGTGTAGTGTTGAACTAGCTCTGTGACTGTGACCTGTCACCATCGGACTCTTTGTGACTGGGTGTAGTGTTGACTCTTTGTGACCATGACCTGTTACCATCGGACTCCTGGACTGGGTGTAGTGTTGAACCGGCTCTGTGACTGTGACCTGTCACCATCGGACTCCAGGACTGGGTGTAGTGTTGTACCGGCTCTGTAATTGTGACCTGTCACTATAGGACTCTCTGTGTGACTGGGTGTAGTTTGGACTCTCTGTGACCATGACCTGTCACCATCGGACTCCTGGACTGGGTGTTGTGTTGACTCTCTGTGACTGTGACATGTCACCATCGGCCTTTCTGTGACTGGGTGTAGTGCTGTCTCTCTGTGACTGTGACCTGCCACTATCAGACTCTCTGTGACTGGGTGTACTGTTGACTGTCTGTGACACTGACCTGTCACCATCGGACCCTCTGTGACCGCAGCCTGTCACGATCCGAATCTCTGTGACTGATACATGTCACCATCGGACACTCTGTGACTGGGAGTAGTGTTGTCTCTCTGTGACTGTGACCTGCCACTATCAGACTCTCTGTGACTGGGTGTGGTGTTGACTGTCTGTGACACTGACCTGTCACCATCGGACCCTCTGTGACTGCAGCCTGCCACCTTCGGAATCTCTGTGACTGTGACATGTCACCATCGGACTCTCTGTGGCTGGGTGTAGTGTTGACTCTCTGTGCCAGTGACCTGTCACCATTGGACTCTCTGTGACTGGGTGTAGTGTTGAACCTGCTCTGTGACTGTGAAGTGACACCAACGGACTCTCTGTGACTGTGACCTGTGACCACCGGACTCCTGGACTGGATGTAGTGTAGACTCTCTGTGACTGTGACATGTCACCATCGGACTCTCTGTGACTGGGTGTAGTGTTGACTCTCTGTGACTGTGACTTGTCACCATTGGACTCTCTGTGACTGGGTGTAGTGTTGACTCTCTGTGACCATGATCTGTCACCATCGGACTCTTGGTCTGGGTGTAGTGTTGAATGACTGTGACCATGACCTGTCACGATCGGACTCTCTGTGACTGGGTTTAGTGTTGAAGCGGCTCTGTGATTGTGACCTGTCACCATCGGACTCTCTGTGACCGTGTGTAATGTTCACTCTCTGTGACTGTGACCTGTCACCATCGAACTCTCTGTGACTGGGTGTAGTTTTAACTCTCTGTGACCATGACCTGTCACCATCGGACTCCTGGACTGGGTGTAGTGTTGAATCGGCTCTGTGACTGTGACCTGTCACCATCGGTCTCCTGGACTGGGTGTTGTGTTGACTCTCTGTGACTGTGACATGTCACCATCGGCCTTTCTGTGACTGGGTGTAGTGCTGTCTCTCTGTGATTGTGACCTGTCACCATCGGACTCTCTATGACTGGGTGTAGTGTTGACTCTCTATGACTGTGACCTGTCACCATCGGACTCTCTATGACTGGGTGTAGTGTTGACTGTCTGTGACTGTGACCTGTCACCATCGGACCCTCTGTGACCGTGGCCTGTCACGATCGGAATCTCTGTGACTGATACATGTCACTATCGGACTCTCTGTGACTGGGTGTAGTGTTGTCTCTCTGTGAAAGTGACCTGCCACCATCAGGCTCTCTGAGACTGTGTGTAGTGTTGACTGTCTGTGACACTGACCTGTCACCATCGGACCCTCTGTGACCGCAGCCTGTCACCATCGGAATCTCTGTGACTGTGACATGTCACCATCGGACTCTCTGTGACTGGGTGTAGTGTTGACTCTCTGTGACTGTGACCTGTCGCCTTTGGACTCTCTGTGACTGGGTGTAGTGTTGAACCTGCTCTGTGACTGTGAAGTGACACCAACGGACTCTCTGTGACTGTGACCTGTGACCATCGGACTCCTGGACTGGATGTAGTGTAGACTCTCTGTGACTGTGACATGTCACCATCGGACTCTCTGTGACTGGGTGTAGTGTTGACTCTCTGTGACTGTAACCTGTCACCATCGGACTCTCTGTGACTGGGTGTAGTGTTGACTCTCTGTGACCATGATCTGTCACCGTCGGACTCCTGGACTGGGTCTAGCGTTGAACCGGCTCTGTGACTGTGACCTGTCACCATCGGACTCTCTGTGACTGCGTGTAGTTTGGACTCTCTGTGACCATGATCTGTCACCATCGGACTCTCTGTGACTGTGTGTAGTGTTGAAGCGGCTCTGTGATTGTGACCTGTCACCATCGGACTCCTGGACTCGGTGTTGTGTTGACCCTCTGTGACTGTGACATGTCACCTTCGGACTTTCTGTGACTGGGTGTAGTGTTGTCTTTCTGTGACTGTGACCTGTCACTATCGGTCTCTCTATGAGTGGGTGTAGTGTTGACTTTCTGTGACTGTGACCTGTCACCATCGGACTCTCTGTGACTGTGACCTGTCACCATCGGACTCTCTGTGACTGGGCGTAGTGTTGACTCTCTGTGACTGTGACCTTTCACCATTGGACACTCCGTGACTGTGTGTAGTGTTGAACCTCCTCTGTGACTGTGAAGTGACACCAACGGACTCTCTGTGACTGGGTGTGCTTTTGACTGTCTGTGACTGTGACCTCTGACCATCGGACTCCTGGACTGGGTGTCGTGTAGACTCTCTGTGACTGTGACATGTCACCATCGGACTCTCTGTGACTGGGTGTAGTATTGACTCTCCTTGACCATGATCTGTAACCATCGGACTCTCTGTGACCGCCGCCTGTCACCATCGGACTCTCTGTGACTGTGAGCTGTTAACATCGGACTCCTGGACTGGGTGTAGTGTTGAACTGGCTCTGTGAATGTGACCTGTCACCATCGGACTCTTTGTGACTGGGTGTAGTGTTGACTCTTTGTGACCATGACCTGTCACCATCGGACTCCTGGACTGGGTGTAGTGTTGAACCGGCTCTGTGACTGTGACCTGTCACCATCGGACTCCAGGACTGGGTGTAGTGTTGTACCGGCTCTGTGATTGTGACCTATTACCATCGGACTCTCTGTGTGACTGGGTGTAGTTTGGACTCTCTGTGACCATGACCTGTCACCATCGGACTCTTTGACTGGGTGTAGTGTTGAATCGGCTCTGTGACTGTGACCTGTCACCATCGGACTCCTGGACTGGGTGTTGTGTTGACTCTCTGTGACTGTGACATGTCACCATCGGCCTTTCTGTGACTGGGGGTAGTGCTGTCTCTCTGTGATTGTGACCTGTCACCATCGGACTCTCTATGACTGGGTGTAGTGTTGACTGTCTGTGATTGTGACCTGTCACCATCGGACTCCTGGACAGGGTGTTGTGTTGATCCTCTGTGACTGTGACATGTCACCATCGGACTTTCTGTGACTGGGTGTAGTGTTGCCTCTCTGTGACTCTGACCTGTCACTATCGGACTTTCTGTGACTGGGTGTAATGTTGACTCTCTATGACTGTGACCTGTCACCATCGGTCTCTCTATGACTGGGTGTAGTGTTGACTGTCTGTGACTGTGACCTTTCACGATCGGACTCTCTGTGACGGTGGCCTGTCGCCATCGGACTCTCCGTGACTGTGACATGTCATCATCAGACTCCTGTGACTGGGTGTAGTGTTGTCTCTCTGTGACTGTGACCTGTCACCATCGGACTCTCTGTGACTGGGCGTAGTGTTGACTCTCTGTGACTGTGACCTTTCACAATTGGACTCTCTGTGACTGTGTGTAGTGTTGAACCTGCTCTGTGACTGAAATGACACCAACGGACTCTCTGTGACTGGGTGTGCTTTTGACTGTCTGTGACTGTGACCTCTGACCATCCGACTCCTGGACTGGGTGTCGTGTAGACTCTCTGTGACTGTGACATGTCACCATCGGACTCTCTGTGACTGGGTGTAGTATTGACTCTCCTTGACCATGATCTGTAACCATCGGACTCTCTGTGACCGCCGCCTGTCACCATCGGACTCTCTGTGACTGTGAGCTGTTAACATCGGACTCCTGGACTGGGTGTAGTGTTGAACTGGCTCTGTGAATGTGACCTGTCACCATCGGACTCTTTGTGACTGGGTGTAGTGTTGACTCTTTGTGACCATGACCTGTCACCATCGGACTCCTGGACTGGGTGTAGTGTTGAACCGGCTCTGTGAATATGACCTGTCACCATCGGACTCTTTGTGACTGGGTGTAGTGTTGACTCTTTGTGACCATGACCTGTCACCATCGGACTCCTGGACTGGATGTAGTGTTGAACCGGCTCTGTGACTGTGACCTGTCACCATCGGACTCCAGGACTGGGTGTAGTGTTGTACCGGCTCTGTAATTGTGACCTATTACCATCGGACTCTCTGTGTGACTGGGTGTAGTTTGGACTCTCTGTGACCATGACCTGTCACCATCGGACTCTTTGACTGGGTGTAGTGTTGAATCGGCTCTGTGACTGTGACCTGTCACCATCGGACTCCTGGACTGGGTGTTGTGTTGACTCTCTGTGACTGTGACATGTCACCATCGGCCTTTCTGTGACTGGGGGTAGTGCTGTCTCTCTGTGATTGTGACCTGTCACCATCGGACTCTCTATGACTGGGTGTAGTGTTGACTGTCTGTGATTGTTACCTGTCACCATCGGACTCCTGGACAGGGTGTTGTGTTGATGTTCTGTGACTGTGACATGTCACCATCGGACTTTCTGTGACTGGGTGTAGTGTTGTCTCTCTGTGACTGTGACCTGTCACCATCGGACTCTCTGTGACTGGGCGTAGTGTTGACTCTCTGTGACTGTGACCTTTCACAATTGGACTCTCTGTGACTGTGTGTAGTGTTGAACCTGCTCTGTGACTGAAATGACACCAACGGACTCTCTGTGACTGGGTGTGCTTTTGACTCTCTGTGACTGTGACCTCTAACCATCGGACTCCTGGATTGGGTGTAGTGTAGACTCTCTGTGACTGTGACATGTCACCATCGGACTCTCTTTGACTGGGTGTAGTATTGACTCTCCTTGACCATGATCTGTCACCATCGGACTCTCTGTAACTGTGAGCTGTCAACATCGGACTACTGGACTGGGTGTAGTATTGAACTGGCTCTGTGACTGTGACCTGTCACCATCGGACTCTCTGTGACTGGGTGTAGTGTTGAAGCGGCTCTTTGACTGTGACCTGTCACCATTAGGCACCTGGTCTGGGTGTAGTGTTGAACCGGCTTTGTCACTTGACTTGTCACCATCGCACTCCTGGACTGGGTGTAGTATTGAACTGGCTCTGTGACTGTGACCTGTCACCATCGGACTCTCTGTGACTGGGTGTAGTGTTGAAGCGGCTCTTTGACTGTGACCTGTCACCATTAGGCACCTGGTCTGGGTGTAGTGTTGAACCGGCTTTGTCACTTGACTTGTCACCATCGGACACCTGGGCTGGGTGTAGTGTTGAACTGGCTCTGTGACTGTGATCTGTCACCATCGGACTCCTTGACTTGGTGTAGTGTTGAACTGGCTCTGTGACTGTGATCTGTCACCATCGGACTCTCTGTGACTGGATGTAGTTTTGACTCTTTGTGACCAAGACCTGTCACCATCGAACTCTCTGTGACTGAGTGTAGTTTTGAATCTCTGTGACCATGACCTGTCACCATCGGACTCCTGGACTGGGTGTAGTGTTGAACCGGCTCTGTGACTGTGACCTGTCACCATCGGACTCTCTTTGACTGGGTGTAGTATTGACTCTCCTTGACGATGATCTGTCACCATCGGACTCTCTGTGACCGCCGCCTGTCACCATCGGACTCTACTGTGACTGTGACCTGTCACCATCGGACTCCTGGACTGGTTGTAGTGTTGAACTGGCTCTGTGACTGTGACCTGTCACCATCGGACTCTTTGTGACTGGGTGTAGTGTTGACTCTTTGTGACCATGACCTGTCACCATCGGATTCCTGGACTGGGTGTAGTGTTGAACCGGCACTGTGACTGTGTCCTGTCACCATCGGACACCAGGACTGGGTGTAGTGTTGAGCCGGCTCTGTAATTGTGACCTGTCACCATCGGACGCTCCGTGTGACTGGGTGTAGTTTTGACTCTCTCTGACCATGACCTGTCACAATTGGGCACCTGGACTGGGTGTAGTGTTGAACCGGCTCTGTGACTGTGACCTGTCACCATCGGACTCCTGGACTGGGTGTTGTGTTGACTCTCTGTGACTGTGACCTGTCACCATCGAACTCTCTGTGACTGGGTGTAGTGTAAAACCTACTCTATGACTGTGACATGTCACCATCGGACTCTCTGTGACTGGGTGTAGTGTTGACTCTCTGTTACTGTGAGATGTCACCATCGTACTCTCTGTCACTGGGTGTAGTGTTGACTCACTGTGACCATGATCTGTCACCGTCGGTCTCCTGGACTGGGTGTAGTGTTGAACCGGCTCTGTAATTGTGACCTGTCACCATCGGACTCTCTGTGTGACTGGGTGTAGTTTGGACTCTCTGTGACCATGACCTGTCACCATCGGACTCTGTGTGACTGGGTGTAGTGTTCAAGCGGCTCTGTGACTGTGACCTGTCACCATCGGACACCTGGACCGGGTGTAGTGTTGAACCGGCTCTGTGACTGTGACCTGTCACCATCGGACGCTCCGTGTGACTGGGTGTAGTTTTGACTCTCTCTGACCATGACCTGTCACCATTGGACACCTGGACTGGGTGTAGTGTTGAACTGGCTCTGTGACTGTGACCTGTCACCATCGGACTCCTGGACTGGGTGTTGTGTTGACTCTCTATGACTGTGAACTGTCACCATCGAACTCTCTGTGACTGGGTGTAGTGTTGACTCTCTGTGAACATGACCTGTCACCATCGAACTCCTGGACTGGGTGTAGTGTTGCACCGGCTCTGTGACTGTGACCTGTCACAATCGGACTCCTGGACTGGGTGTAGTGTTGACTCTCTGTGACTGTGACCTGTCACCATCGGACTCCTGGACTGGGTGTAGTGTTGACTCCCTGTGACTGTGACATGTCACCATCGGACTCTCTGTGACTGGGTGTAGAGTTGTCTCTCTGTGACTGTGACATGTCACCATCGGACTCTCTGTGACTGGGTGCAATTTTGAATCTCTGTGATTGTGACCTGTCACCGTCGGAGTCACTGTGAGTGGGTGTAGTGTTGACTCTCTCTGACCATGATCTGTCACCGTCGGACTCCTGGACTGGGTGTAGTGTTGAACCGGCTCTGTAACTGTGACCTGTCACCATCGGACTCTCAGTGACTGGGTGTAGTTTTGACTCTCAGTGACCATGACCTGTCACCATCAGACTCCTGGACTGGGTGTAGTGTTGACTCTCTGTGACCATGACTTGTCACCACCGGACTCTCTGTGACTGGGTTTCGTGTTGAAGCGGCTCTGTGACTGTGACCTGTCACAATCGGACTCTCTGTGACTGGGTGTAGTGTTGAACGGGCTCTGTCACTGTGACCTGTCACCATCGGACTCTTGGACTGGGTGTAGTGTTGACACTCTATGACTGTGACCTGTCACCATCGGACTCCTGGCCTGGGTGTATTGTTGACTCTCTCTGACTGTGACATGTCACCATCGGACTCTCTGTGACTGGGTGTAGTGTTGACTCTCTGTGACTGTGACCTGTCACCATTGGACTCTCTGTGACTGGGTGTAGTGTTAAACCTGCTCTGTGACTGTGAAGTGATATCAACGGACTCTCTGTGACTGGGTGTGGTTTTGACTCTCTGTGACTGTGACCTGTGACCATCGGATTCCTGGACTGGGTTTAGTGTAGACTCTCTGTGACTGTGACATGTCACCATCGGACTCTCTGTGACTGGGTGTAGTGTTGACTCTCTGTGAGCATGATCTGTCACCGTCGGACTCCTGGACTGGGTGTAGTGTTGAACCGGCTCTGTAATTGTGACCTGTCACCATCGGACTCTCTGTGTGACTGGGTGTAGTTTGGACTCTCTGTGACCATGAACTGTCACCATCGGACTCCTGGACGGGGTGTAGTGTTGACTCTCTGTGACCATGACCTGTCACCATCGGACTCTGTGTGACTGGGTGTAGTGTTGAAGCGGCTCTGTGACTGTGACCTGTCACCATCGGACTCCTGGACTGGGTGTTGTGTTGATTCTCTGTGACTGTGACATGTCACCATCGGACTTTCTGTGACTGGGTGTAGTGTTGTCTCTCTGTGACTGTGACCTTTCACTATCGGACTCTCTGTGACTGAGTGTAGTTTTGACTCTCTGTGAACATGACCTGTCACCATCGGGCTCCTGGACTGGGTGTAGTGTTGAACCGGCTCTGTGACTGTGAACTGTCACCATCGGACTCTCTGTGACTGTGTGTAGTTTTGACTCTCTGTGAACATGACCTGTCACCATCGGACTCCTGGACTGGGTGTAGTGTTGCACCGGCTCTGTGACTGTGACCTGTCACAATCGGACTCCTGGACTGGGTGTAGTGTTGACCCTCTGTGACTGTGAACTGTCACCATCGGATTCCTGGACTGGGTGTAGTGTTGCACCGGCTCTGTGACTGTGACCTGTCACCATCGGATTCCTGGACTGGGTGTAGTGTTAACTCTCTGTGACTGTGACATGTCACCATCGGACTCTCTGTGACTGGGTGTAGTGTTGTCTCTCTGTGACTGTGGCCTGTCACCATCGGACTCTCTGTGACCGGGTGTTGTGTTGACCCTCTGTGACTGCGTCCTGTCACAATCGGACTCCTGGAGTGGGTGTAGAGTTGACCCTCGCTGACTGTGACATGTCACCATCGGACTCTCTGTGACTGGGTGTAGTGTTGTCTCTCTGTGACTGTGACATGTCACCATCGGACTCTCTGTGAGTGGGTGTAGTTTTGAATCTCTGTGATTGTGACCTATCACCGTCGGAGTCTCTGTGAGTGGGTGTAGTGTTGACTCTCTCTGACCATGATCTGTCACCGTCGGACTCCTGGACTGGGTGTAGTGTTGAACCGGCTCTGTAACTGTGACCTGTCACCATCGGACTCTCAGTGACTGGGTGTAGTTTTGACTCTCAGTGACCATGACCTGTCACCATCAGACTCCTGGACTGGGTGTAGTGTTGACTCTCTGTGACCATGACTTGTCACCACCGGAATCTCTGTGACTGGGTTTGGTGTTGATGCGGCTCTGTGACTGTGACCTGTCACCATCGGACTGTCTGTGACTGGGTGTAGTGTTGACTCTCTGTGACTGTGGCCTGTCACCATCGGACTCTCTGTGACCGGGTGTTGTGTTGACCCTCTGTGACTGCGTCCTGTCACAATCGGACTCCTGGAGTGGGTGTAGTGTTGACTCTCGCTGACTGTGACATGTCACCATCGGACTCTCTGTGACTGCGGCCTGTCAACATCGGACTCTCTGTGACTGTTACCTGTCACCATCGGACTCTCTGTGACGGTGTGTAGTGTTGACGCTCTCCGACCATGACCTGTCACCATCGAACTCTCTGTGACTGGGTGTAGTGTTGACTGTCTGTGAACATAACCTGTCACCATCGCACTCCTGGACTGGGTGTAGTGTTGAACCGGCTCCGTGACTGTGACCTGTCACCATCGGACTCCTGGACTGGGTGTAGTGTTGACTCTCTGTGACTGTGACCTGTCACCATCGGACTCCTGGACTGGGTTTTGTG
Source organism: Mobula birostris (assembly GCF_030028105.1). Taxonomy (NCBI): domain Eukaryota; kingdom Metazoa; phylum Chordata; class Chondrichthyes; order Myliobatiformes; family Myliobatidae; genus Mobula; species Mobula birostris. Next base: position 115,793,417 of record NC_092372.1, read on the forward strand.
TTGACTCTCTGTAACTTTGACCTGTCACCATCGGACTCTCAGTGACTGGGTGTAGTTTTGACTCTCTGTGACCATGACCTGTCACCATCGGACTCCTGGACTGGGTGTAGTGTTGTCTCTCTGTGACCATGACTTGTCACCATCGGACTCTCTGTGACTGGGTTTGGTGTTGAAGCGGCTCTGTGACTGTGACCAGTCACAATCGGACTCTCTGTGACTGAGTGTAGTGTTGACTCACTGTGACTGTGACCTGTCACAATCGGACACCTGGTCTGGGTGCAGTGTTGAACCGGCTTTGTGACTGTGACTTGTCACCATCGGACACCTGGACTGGGTTTAGTGTTGACTCTCTGTGACTGTGACCTGTCAACATCAGACTCTCAGTGACTGTGACCTGTCACAATCAGACTCTCTGTGACTGGGTGTAGTGTTGACTCTCCGTGACTGTGACATGTCACCATCGAACTCTTGTGACTGGGTGTAGTGTTGTCTCTCTGTGACTGTGACCTGTCACCATCGGACTCTCTGTGACTGGGCGTAGTGTTGACTCTCTGTGACTGTGACCTTTCAACATTGGGCTCTCTGTGACTGTGTGTAGTGTTGAACCTGTTGTGTGACTGTGAAGTGACACCAACGGACTCTCTGTGACTGGGTGTGCTTTTGACTCTCTGTGACTGTGACCTCTGACCATCGGACTCCTGGACTGGGTGTAGTGTAGACTCTCTGTGACTGTGACATGTCACCATCGGACTCTCTGTGACTTGGTTTCGGGTTGACTCTCTGTGACTGTGACCTGTCACCATCGGACTCTCTTTGACTGGGTGTAGTATTGACTCTCCTTCACCATGATCTGTCACCATCGGACTCTCTGTGACTGTGAGCTGTCAACATCGGACTCCTGGACTGGGTGTAGTGTTGAACCGGCTCTGTGACTGTGACCTGTCACCATCGGACTCCTGGACTCGGTGTTGTGTTGACTCTCTGTGACTGTGACCTCTGACCATCGGACTCCTGGACTGGGTGTCGTGTAGCCTCTCTGTGACTGTGACATGTCACCATCGGACTCTCTGTGACTGGGTGTAGTATTGACTCTGCTTGACCATGATCTGTCACCATCGGACTCTCTGTGACCGCCGCCTGTCACCATCGGACTCTCTGTGACTGTGAGCTGTCAACATCGGACTCCTGGACTGGGTGTAGTGTTGACTCTCTGTGACCATGACTTGTCACCACCGGAATCTCTGTGACTGGGTTTGGTGTTGATGCGGCTCTGTGACTGTGACCTGTCACCATCGGACTGTCTGTGACTGGGTGTAGTGTTGACTCTCTGTGACTGTGGCCTGTCACCATCGGACTCTCTGTGACCGGGTGTTGTGTTGACCATCTGTGACTGCGTCCTGTCACAATCGGACTCCTGGAGTGGGTGTAGTGTTGACTCTCGCTGACTGTGACATGTCACCATCGGACTCTCTGTGACTGGGTGTAGTGTTGACTCTCTGTGACTGTGACCTGTCACCATCGGACTCTCTGTGACTGCGGCCTGTCAACATCGGACTCTCTGTGACTGTTACCTGTCACCATCGGACTCTCTGTGACGGTGTGTAGTGTTGACGCTCTCCGACCATGACCTGTCACCAGCGAACTCTCTGTGACTGGGTGTAGTGTTGACTGTCTGTGAACATAACCTGTCACCATCGCACTCCTGGACTGGGTGTAGTGTTGAACCGGCTCCGTGACTGTGACCTGTCACCATCGGACTCCTGGACTGGGTGTAGTGTTGACTCTCTGTGACTGTGACCTGTCACCATCGGACTCCTGGACTGGGTTTTGTGTTGACTCTCTGTGACTGTGACATGTCACCGTCGGAGTCTCTGTGACTGGGTGTAGTGTTGACTCTCTGTCACCATGATCTGTCACCGTCGGACTCCTGGACTGGGTGTGGTTTTGAACCGGCTCTGTAAATTTGACCTGTCACCATCGGACTCTCAGTGACTGGGTGTAGTTTTGACTCTCTGTGACCATGACCTGACACCATCGGACTCCTGGACTGGGTGTAGTGTTGTCTCTCTGTGACCATGACCTGTCACCATCGGACTCCTGGACTCGGTGTTGTGTTGACTCTCTGTGACTGTGACATGTCACCAACGGACTCTGTGTGACTGGGTGTGCTTTTGACTCTCTGTGACTGTGACCTCTGACCATCGGACTCCTGGACTGGGTGTCGTGTAGCCTCTCTGTGACTGTGACATGTCACCATCGGACTCTCTGTGACTGGGTGTAGTATTGACTCTGCTTGACCATAATCTGTCACCATCGGACTCTCTGTGACCGCCGCCTGTCACCATCGGACTCTCTGTGACTGTGAGCTGTCAACATCGGACTCCTGGACTGGGTGTAGTGTTGAACTAGCTCTGTGACTGTGACCTGTCACCATCGGACTCTTTGTGACTGGGTGTAGTGTTGACTCTTTGTGACCATGACCTGTCACCATCGAACTCTCTGTGACTGAGTGTAGTTTTGACTCTCTGTGACCATGACCTGTCACCATCGAACTCTCTGTGACTGGGTGTAGTGTTGACTGTCTGTGAACATAACCTGTCACCATCGCACTCCTGGACTGGGTGTAGTATTGAACTGGCTCTGTGACTGTGACCTGTCACCATCGGACTCTCTGTGACTGGGTGTAGTGTTGAAGCGGCTCTTTGACTGTGACCTGTCACCATTAGGCACCTGGTCTGGGTGTAGTGTTGAACCGGCTTTGTCACTTGACTTGTCACCATCGGACACCTGGGCTGGGTGTAGTGCTGTCTCTCTGTGACTGTGACCTGTCACAATCGGACTCCTTGACTTGGTGTAGTGTTGAACTGGCTCTGTGACTGTGATCTGTCACCATCGGACTCTCTGTGACTGGATGTAGTTTTGACTCTTTGTGACCAGGACCTGTCACCATCGAACTCTCTGTGACTGAGTGTAGTTTTGAATCTCTGTGACCATGACCTGTCACCATCGGACTCCTGGACTGGGTGTAGTGTTGAACCGGCTCTGTGACTGTGACCTGTCACCATCGGACTCCTGGACTCGGTGTTGTGTTGACTCTCTGTGACTGTGACATGTCACCATCGGACTTTCTGTGACTGGGTGTAGTGTTGTCTCTCTGTGACTATGACCTTTCACTATCGGACACTCTATGACTAGGTGTAGTGTTTACTCTTTGTGACCAGGACCTGTCACCATCGAACTCTCTGTGACTGGGTGTAGTATTGACTCTCCTTGACGATGATCTGTCACCATCGGACTCTCTGTGACCTCCGCCTGTCACCATCGGACTCTACTGTGACCGTGGCCTGTCACGATCGGAATCTCTGTGACTGTTACATGTCACTATCGGACTCTCTGTGACTGGGTGTAGTGTTGTCTCTCTGTGACAGTGACCTGCCACCATCAGGCTCTCTGAGACTGTGTGTAGTGTTGACTGTCTGTGTCACTGACCTGTCACCATCGGACCCTCTGTGACCGCAGCCTGTCACCATCGGAATCTCTGTGACTGTGACATGTCACCATCGGACTCTCTGTGACTGGGTGTAGTGTTGACTCTCTGTGACTGTGACCTGTCGCCATTGGACTCTCTGTGACTGGGTGTAGTGTTGAACCTGCTCTGTGACTGTGAAGTGACACCAACGGACTCTCTGTGACTGTGACCTGTGACCATCGGACTCCTGGACTGGATGTAGTGTAGACTCTCTGTGACTGTGACATGTCACCATCGGACTCTCTGTGACTGGGTGTAGTGTTGACTCTCTGTGACTGTAACCTGTCACCATCGCACTCTCTGTGACTGGGTGTAGTGTTGACTCTCTGTGACCATGATCTGTCACCGTCGGACTCCTGGACTGGGTCTAGCGTTGAACCGGCTCTGTAACTGTGGCCTGTCACCATCGGACTCTGTGTGACTGCGTGTAGTTTGGACTCTCTGTGACCATGATCTGTCACCATCGGACTCTTGGACTGGGTGTAGTGGTGACTGTCTGTGACCATGACCTGTCACGATCGGACTCTCTGTGACTGTGTGTAGTGTTGAAGCGGCTCTGTGATTGTGACCTGTCACCATCGGACTCCTGGACTCGGTGTTGTGTTGACCCTCTGTGACAGTGACATGTCACCATCGGACTTTCTGTGATTGGGTGTAGTGTTGTCTTTCTGTGACTGTGACCTGTCACTATCGGACTCTCTGTGACTGGGTGTAGTGTTGACTCTCTATGACTGTCACCTGTCACCATCGGTCTCTCTATGAGTGGGTGTAGTGTTGACTGTCTGTGACTGTGACCTGTCACCATCGGACTATCTGTGACTGTGACCTGTCACCATCGGACTGTCTGTGACTGGGCGTTGTGTTGACTCTCTGTGACTGTGACCTTTCACCATTGGACTCTCCGTGACTGTGTGTAGTGTTGAACCTCCTCTGTGACTGTGAAGTGGCACCAACGGACTCTCTGTGACTGGGTGTGCTTTTGACTGTCTGTGACTGTGACCTCTGACCATCGGACTCCTGGACTGGGAGTCGTGTAGACGCTCTGTGACTGTGACATGTCACCATCGGACTCTCTGTGACTGGGTGTAGTATTGACTCTCCTTGACCATGATCTGTAACCATCGGACTCTCTGTGACCGCCGCCTGTCACCATCGGACTCTCTGTGACTGTGAGCTGTTAACATCGGACTCCTGGACTGGGTGTAGTGTTGAACTAGCTCTGTGAATGTGACCTGTCACCATCGGACTCTTTGTGACTGGGTGTAGTGTTGACTCTTTGTGCCCATGACCTGTCACTATCGGACTCCTGGACTGGGTGTAGTGTTGAACCGGCTCTGTGACTGTGACCTGTCACTATCGGACTCCTGGACTGGGTGTAGTGTTGTACCGGCTCTGTAATTGTGACCTGTCACCATCGGACTCTCTGTTTGACTGGGTGTAGTTTTGACTCTCTGTGACCATGAACTGTCACCATCGGACTCTCTGTGACTGGGTGTAGTGTTGAACCGGCTCTGTGACTGTGACCTGTCACCATTAGACACCTGGTCTGGGTGTAGTGTTGAACCGGCTTTGTGACTTGACTTGTCACCATCGGACACCTGGGCTTGGTGTAGTGCTGACTCTCTGTGACTGTGACCTGTCACCATCGGACACCTGGGCTGGGTGTAGTGCTGACTCTCTGTGACTGTGACCTGTCACCATCGGACTCTTTGACTGGGTGTAGTGTTGAATCGGCTCTGTGACTGTGACCTGTCACCATCGGACTCCTGGACTGGGTGTTGTGTTGACTCTCTGTGACTGTGACATGTCACCATCGGCCTTTCTGTGACTGGGTGTAGTGCTGTCTCTCTGTGATTCTGACCTGTCACCATCGGACTCTCTATGACTGGGTGTAGTGTTGACTGTCTGTGACTGTGACCTGTCACCATCGGACTCCTGGACTGGGTGTTGTGTTGACTCTCTGTGACTGTGACATGTCACCATCGGCCTTTCTGTGACTGGGTGTAGTGCTGTCTCTCTGTGATTGTGACCTGTCACCATCGGACTCTCTATGACTGGGTGTAGTGTTGACTGTCTGTGATTGTGACCTGTCACCATCGGACTCCTGGACAGGGTGTTGTGTTGATCCTCTGTGACTGTGACATGTCACCATCGGACTTTCTGTGACTGGGTGTAGTGTTGCCTCTCTGTGACTCTGACCTGTCACTATCGGACTTTCTGTGACTGGGTGTAATGTTGACTCTCTATGACTGTGACCTGTCACCATCGGTCTCTCTATGACTGGGTGTAGTGTTGACTGTCTGTGACTGTGACCTTTCACGATCGGACTCTCTGTGACCGCGGCCTGTCGCCATCGGACTCTCCGTGACTGTGACATGTCACCATCAGACTCCTGTGACTGGGTGTAGTGTTGTCTCTCTCTGACTGTGACCTGTCACCATCGGACTCTCTGTGACTGGGCGTAGTGTTGACTCTCTGTGACTGTGACCTTTCACCATTGGACTCTCTGTGACTGTGTGTAGTGTTGAACCTGCTCTGTGACTGAAATGACACCAACGGACTCTCTGTGACTGGGTGTGCTTTTGACTCTCTGTGACTGTGACCTCTAACCATCGGACTCCTGATTGGGTGTAGTGTAGACTCTCTGTGACTGTGACATGTCACCATCGGACTCTCTTTGACTGGGTGTAGTATTGACTCTCCTTGACCATGATCTGTCACCATCGGACTCTCTGTGACCGCCGCCTGTCACCATCGGACTCTCTGTAACTGTGAGCTGTCACCATCGGACTCTCTGTGACGGTGTGTAGTGTTGACGCTCTCCGACCATGACCTGTCACCATCGAACTCTCTGTGACTGGGTGTAGTGTTGACTGTCTGTGAACATAACCTGTCACCATCGCACTCCTGGACTGGGTGTAGTATTGAACTGGCTCTGTGACTGTGACCTGTCACCATCGGACTCTCTGTGACTGGGTGTAGTGTTGAAGCGGCTCTTTGACTGTGACCTGTCACCATTAGGCACCTGGTCTGGGTGTAGTGTTGAACCGGCTTTGTCACTTGACTTGTCACCATCGGACACCTGGGCTGGGTGTAGTGCTGTCTCTCTGTGACTGTGACCTGTCACAATCGGACTCCTTGACTTGGTGTAGTGTTGAACTGGCTCTGTGACTGTGATCTGTCACCATCGGACTCTCTGTGACTGGATGTAGTTTTGACGTTTGTGACCAATACCTGTCACCATCGAACTCTCTGTGACTGAGTGTAGTTTTGAATCTCTGTGACCATGACCTGTCACCATCGGACTCCTGGACTGGGTGTAGTGTTGAACTAGCTCTGTGAATGTGACCTGTCACCATCGGACTCTTTGCGACTGGGTGTAGTGTTGACTCTTTGTGACCATGACCTGTCACTATCGGACTCCTGGACTGGGTGTAGTGTTGAACCGGCTCTGTGACTGTGACCTGTCACTATCGGACTCCTGGACTGGGTGTAGTGTTGTACCGGCTCTGTAATTGTGACCTGTCACCATCGGACTCTCTGTTTGACTGGGTGTAGTTTTGACTCTCTGTGACCATGAACTGTCACCATCGGACTCTCTGTGACTGGGTGTAGTGTTGAACCGGCTCTGTGACTGTGACCTGTCACCATTAGACACCTGGTCTGGGTGTAGTGTTGAACCGGCTTTGTGACTTGACTTGTCACCATCGGACACCTGGGCTTGGTGTAGTGCTGACTCTCTGTGACTGTGACCTGTCACCATCGGACTCTTTGACTGGGTGTAGTGTTGAATCGCCTCTGTGACTGTGACCTGTCACCATCGGACTCCTGGACTGGGTGTTGTGTTGACTCTCTGTGACTGTGACATGTCACCATCGGCCTTTCTGTGACTGGGTGTAGTGCTGTCTCTCTGTGATTGTGACCTGTCACCATCGGACACTCTATGACTGGGTGTAGTGTTGACTGTCTGTGACTGTGACCTGTCACCATCGGACTCCTGGACTGGGTGTTGTGTTGACTCTCTGTGACTGTGACATGTCACCATCGGCCTTTCTGTGACTGGGTGTAGTGCTGTCTCTCTGTGATTGTGACCTGTCACCATCGGACTCTCTATGACTGGGTGTAGTGTTGACTGTCTGTGATTGTGACCTGTCACCATCGGACTCCTGGACAGGGTGTTGTGTTGATCCTCTGTGACTGTGACATGTCACCATCGGACTTTCTGTGACTGGGTGTAGTGTTGCCTCTCTGTGACTCTGACCTGTCACTATCGGACTTTCTGTGACTGGGTGTAATGTTGACTCTCTATGACTGTGACCTGTCACCATCGGTCTCTCTATGACTGGGTGTAGTGTTGACTGTCTGTGACTGTGACCTTTCACGATCGGACTCTCTGTGACCGCGGCCTGTCGCCATCGGACTCTCCGTGACTGTGACATGTCACCATCAGACTCCTGTGACTGGGTGTAGTGTTGTCTCTCTCTGACTGTGACCTGTCACCATCGGACTCTCTGTGACTGGGCGTAGTGTTGACTCTCTGTGACTGTGACCTTTCACCATTGGACTCTCTGTGACTGTGTGTAGTGTTGAACCTGCTCTGTGACTGAAATGACACCAACGGACTCTCTGTGACTGGGTGTGCTTTTGACTCTCTGTGACTGTGACCTCTAACCATCGGACTCCTGATTGGGTGTAGTGTAGACTCTCTGTGACTGTGACATGTCACCATCGGACTCTCTTTGACTGGGTGTAGTATTGACTCTCCTTGACCATGATCTGTCACCATCGGACTCTCTGTGACCGCCGCCTGTCACCATCGGACTCTCTGTAACTGTGAGCTGTCACCATCGGACTCTCTGTGACGGTGTGTAGTGTTGACGCTCTCCGACCATGACCTGTCACCATCGAACTCTCTGTGACTGGGTGTAGTGTTGACTGTCTGTGAACATAACCTGTCACCATCGCACTCCTGGACTGGGTGTAGTATTGAACTGGCTCTGTGACTGTGACCTGTCACCATCGGACTCTCTGTGACTGGGTGTAGTGTTGAAGCGGCTCTTTGACTGTGACCTGTCACCATTAGGCACCTGGTCTGGGTATAGTGTTGAACCGGCTTTGTCACTTGACTTGTCACCATCGGACACCTGGGCTGGGTGTAGTGCTGTCTCTCTGTGACTGTGACCTGTCACAATCGGACTCCTTGACTTGGTGTAGTGTTGAACTGGCTCTGTGACTGTGATCTGTCACCATCGGACTCTCTGTGACTGGATGTAGTTTTGACGTTTGTGACCAATACCTGTCACCATCGAACTCTCTGTGACTGAGTGTAGTTTTGAATCTCTGTGACCATGACCTGTCACCATCGGACTCCTGGACTGGGTGTAGTGTTGAACTAGCTCTGTGAATGTGACCTGTCACCATCGGACTCTTTGCGACTGGGTGTAGTGTTGACTCTTTGTGACCATGACCTGTCACTATCGGACTCCTGTACTGGGTGTAGTGTTGAACCGGCTCTGTGACTGTGACCTGTCACTATCGGACTCCTGGACTGGGTGTAGTGTTGTACCGGCTCTGTAATTGTGACCTGTCACCATCGGACTCTCTGTTTGACTGGGTGTAGTTTTGACTCTCTGTGACCATGAACTGTCACCATCGGACTCTCTGTGACTGGGTGTAGTGTTGAACCGGCTCTGTGACTGTGACCTGTCACCATTAGACACCTGGTCTGGGTGTAGTGTTGAACCGGCTTTGTGACTTGACTTGTCACCATCGGACACCTGGGCTTGGTGTAGTGCTGACTCTCTGTGACTGTGACCTGTCACCATCGGACTCTTTGACTGGGTGTAGTGTTGAATCGCCTCTGTGACTGTGACATGTCACCATCGGCCTTTCTGTGACTGGGTGTAGTGCTGTCTCTCTGTGATTGTGACCTGTCACCATCGGACACTCTATGACTGGGTGTAGTGTTGACTGTCTGTGACTGTGACCTGTCACCATCGGACTCCTGGACTGGGTGTTGTGTTGACTCTCTGTGACTGTGACATGTCACCATCGGCCTTTCTGTGACTGGGTGTAGTGCTGTCTCTCTGTGATTGTGACCTGTCACCATCGGACTCTCTATGACTGGGTGTAGTGTTGACTGTCTGTGATTGTGACCTGTCACCATCGGACTCCTGGACAGGGTGTTGTGTTGATCCTCTGTGACTGTGACATGTCACCATCGGACTTTCTGTGACTGGGTGTAGTGTTGCCTCTCTGTGACTCTGACCTGTCACTATCGGACTTTCTGTGACTGGGTGTAATGTTGACTCTCTATGACTGTGACCTGTCACCATCGGTCTCTCTATGACTGGGTGTAGTGTTGACTGTCTGTGACTGTGACCTTTCACGATCGGACTCTCTGTGACCGCGGCCTGTCGCCATCGGACTCTCCGTGACTGTGACATGTCACCATCAGACTCCTGTGACTGGGTGTAGTGTTGTCTCTCTCTGACTGTGACCTTTCACCATTGGACTCTCTGTGACTGTGTGTAGTGTTGAACCTGCTCTGTGACTGAAATGACACCAACGGACTCTCTGTGACTGGGTGTGCTTTTGACTCTCTGTGACTGTGACCTCTAACCATCGGACTCCTGATTGGGTGTAGTGTAGACTCTCTGTGACTGTGACATGTCACCATCGGACTCTCTTTGACTGGGTGTAGTATTGACTCTCCTTGACCATGATCTGTCACCATCGGACTCTCTGTGACCGCCGCCTGTCACCATCGGACTCTCTGTAACTGTGAGCTGTCACCATCGGACTCTCTGTGACGGTGTGTAGTGTTGACGCTCTCCGACCATGACCTGTCACCATCGAACTCTCTGTGACTGGGTGTAGTGTTGACTGTCTGTGAACATAACCTGTCACCATCGCACTCCTGGACTGGGTGTAGTATTGAACTGGCTCTGTGACTGTGACCTGTCACCATCGGACTCTCTGTGACTGGGTGTAGTGTTGAAGCGGCTCTTTGACTGTGACCTGTCACCATTAGGCACCTGGTCTGGGTATAGTGTTGAACCGGCTTTGTCACTTGACTTGTCACCATCGGACACCTGGGCTGGGTGTAGTGCTGTCTCTCTGTGACTGTGACCTGTCACAATCGGACTCCTTGACTTGGTGTAGTGTTGAACTGGCTCTGTGACTGTGATCTGTCACCATCGGACTCTCTGTGACTGGATGTAGTTTTGACGTTTGTGACCAATACCTGTCACCATCGAACTCTCTGTGACTGAGTGTAGTTTTGAATCTCTGTGACCATGACCTGTCACCATCGGACTCCTGGACTGGGTGTAGTGTTGAACCGGCTCTGTGACTGTGACCTGTCACCATCGGACTCCTGGACTCGGTGTTGTGTTGACTCTCTGTGACTGTGACATGTCACCATCGGACTTTCTGTGACTGGGTGTAGTGTTGTCTCTCTGTGACTGTGACCTTTCACTATCGGACACTCTGTGACTAGGTGTAATGTTGACTCTTTGTGACCAGGACCTGTCACCATCGAACTCTCTGTGACTGAGTGTAGTTTTGACTCTCTGTGACCATGACCTGTCACCATCGGACTCCAGGACTGGGTGTAGTGTTGAACCGGCTCTGTGACTGTGACCTGTCACCATCGGACTCCCTGTGACTGTGTGTAGTGTTGACTCTCTGTGACCATGACCTGTCACCATCGGACTCTCTGTGACTGGGCGTAGTGTTGACTCTCTGTGACTGTGACCTTTCAACATTGGGCTCTCTGTGACTGTGTGTAGTGTTGAACCTGTTGTGTGACTGTGAAGTGACACCAACGGACTCTCTGTGACTGGGTGTGCTTTTGACTCTCTGTGACTGTGACCTCTGACCATCGGACTCCTGGACTGGGTGTAGTGTAGACTCTCTGTGACTGTGACATGTCACCATCGGACTCTCTGTGACTTGGTTTCGGGTTGACTCTCTGTGACTGTGACCTGTCACCATCGGACTCTCTTTGACTGGGTGTAGTATTGACTCTCCTTCACCATGATCTGTCACCATCGGACTCTCTGTGACCGCCGCCTGTCACCATCGGACTCTCTGTGACTGTGACCTGTCACCATCGGACTCCTGGACTCGGTGTTGTGTTGACTCTCTGTGACTGTGACCTCTGACCATCGGACTCCTGGACTGGGTGTCGTGTAGCCTCTCTGTGACTGTGACATGTCACCATCGGACTCTCTGTGACTGGGTGTAGTATTGACTCTGCTTGACCATGATCTGTCACCATCGGACTCTCTGTGACCGCCGCCTGTCACCATCGGACTCTCTGTGACTGTGAGCTGTCAACATCGGACTCCTGGACTGGGTGTAGTGTTGACTCTCTGTGACCATGACTTGTCACCACCGGAATCTCTGTGACTGGGTTTGGTGTTGATGCGGCTCTGTGACTGTGACCTGTCACCATCGGACTGTCTGTGACTGGGTGTAGTGTTGACTCTCTGTGACTGTGGCCTGTCACCATCGGACTCTCTGTGACCGGGTGTTGTGTTGACCCTCTGTGACTGCGTCCTGTCACAATCGGACTCCTGGAGTGGGTGTAGTGTTGACTCTCGCTGACTGTGACATGTCACCATCGGACTCTCTGTGACTGGGTGTAGTGTTGACTCTCTGTGACTGTGACCTGTCACCATCGGACTCTCTGTGACTGCGGCCTGTCAACATCGGACTCTCTGTGACTGGGTGTAGTGTTGACTGTCTGTGAACATAACCTGTCACCATCGCACTCCTGGACTGGGTGTAGTGTTGAACCGGCTCCGTGACTGTGACCTGTCACCATCGGACTCCTGGACTGGGTGTAGTGTTGACTCTCTGTGACTGTGACCTGTCACCATCGGACTCCTGGACTGGGTTTTGTGTTGACTCTCTGTGACTGTGACATGTCACCGTCGGAGTCTCTGTGACTGGGTGTAGTGTTGACTCTCTGTCACCATGATCTGTCACCGTCGGACTCCTGGACTGGGTGTGGTTTTGAACCGGCTCTGTAAATTTGACCTGTCACCATCGGACTCTCAGTGACTGGGTGTAGTTTTGACTCTCTGTGACCATGACCTGTCACCATCGGACTCCTGGACTGGGTGTAGTGTTGTCTCTCTGTGACCATGACCTGTCACCATCGGACTCCTGGACTCGGTGTTGTGTTGACTCTCTGTGACTGTGACATGTCACCAACGGACTCTGTGTGACTGGGTGTGCTTTTGACTCTCTGTGACTGTGACCTCTGACCATCGGACTCCTGGACTGGGTGTCGTGTAGCCTCTCTGTGACTGTGACATGTCACCATCGGACTCTCTGTGACTGGGTGTAGTATTGACTCTGCTTGACCATGATCTGTCACCATCGGACTCTCTGTGACCGCCGCCTGTCACCATCGGACTCTCTGTGACTGTGAGCTGTCAACATCGGACTCCTGGACTGGGTGTAGTGTTGAACTAGCTCTGTGACTGTGACCTGTCACCATCGGACTCTTTGTGACTGGGTGTAGTGTTGACTCTTTGTGACCATGACCTGTCACCATCGAACTCTCTGTGACTGAGTGTAGTTTTGACTCTCTGTGACCATGACCTGTCACCATCGGACTCCTGGACTGGGTGTAGTGTTGAACCGGCTCTGTGACTGTGACCTGTCACCATTAGGCACCTGGTCTGGGTGTAGTGTTGAACCGGCTCTGTGACTGTGACCTGTCACCATTAGGCACCTGGTCTGGGTGTAGTGTTGAACCGGCTTTGTCACTTGACTTGTCACCATCGGACACCTGGGCTGGGTGTAGTGCTGTCTCTCTGTGACTGTGACCTGTCACAATCGGACTCCTTGACTTGGTGTAGTGTTGAACTGGCTCTGTGACTGTGATCTGTCACCATCGGACTCTCTGTGACTGGATGTAGTTTTGACTCTTTGTGACCAAGACCTGTCACCATCGAACTCTCTGTGACTGAGTGTAGTTTTGAATCTCTGTGACCATGACCTGTCACCATCGGACTCCTGGACTGGGTGTAGTGTTGAACCGGCTCTGTGACTGTGACCTGTCACCATCGGACTCCTGGACTCGGTGTTGTGTTGACTCTCTGTGACTGTGACATGTCACCATCGGACTTTCTGTGACTGGGTGTAGTGTTGTCTCTCTGTGACTATGACCTTTCACTATCGGACACTCTATGACTAGGTGTAGTGTTTACTCTTTGTGACCAGGACCTGTCACCATCGAACTCTCTGTGACTGGGTGTAGTATTGACTCTCCTTGACGATGATCTGTCACCATCGGACTCTCTGTGACCTCCGCCTGTCACCATCGGACTCTACTGTGACCGTGGCCTGTCACGATCGGAATCTCTGTGACTGTTACATGTCACTATCGGACTCTCTGTGACTGGGTGTAGTGTTGTCTCTCTGTGACAGTGACCTGCCACCATCAGGCTCTCTGAGACTGTGTGTAGTGTTGACTGTCTGTGTCACTGACCTGTCACCATCGGACCCTCTGTGACCGCAGCCTGTCACCATCGGAATCTCTGTGACTGTGACATGTCACCATCGGACTCTCTGTGACTGGGTGTAGTGTTGACTCTCTGTGACTGTGACCTGTCGCCATTGGACTCTCTGTGACTGGGTGTAGTGTTGAACCTGCTCTGTGACTGTGAAGTGACACCAACGGACTCTCTGTGACTGTGACCTGTGACCATCGGACTCCTGGACTGGATGTAGTGTAGACTCTCTGTGACTGTGACATGTCACCATCGGACTCTCTGTGACTGGGTGTAGTGTTGACTCTCTGTGACTGTAACCTGTCACCATCGCACTCTCTGTGACTGGGTGTAGTGTTGACTCTCTGTGACCATGATCTGTCACCGTCGGACTCCTGGACTGGGTCTAGCGTTGAACCGGCTCTGTAACTGTGGCCTGTCACCATCGGACTCTGTGTGACTGCGTGTAGTTTGGACTCTCTGTGACCATGATCTGTCACCATCGGACTCTTGGACTGGGTGTAGTGGTGACTGTCTGTGACCATGACCTGTCACGATCGGACTCTCTGTGACTGTGTGTAGTGTTGAAGCGGCTCTGTGATTGTGACCTGTCACCATCGGACTCCTGGACTCGGTGTTGTGTTGACCCTCTGTGACAGTGACATGTCACCATCGGACTTTCTGTGATTGGGTGTAGTGTTGTCTTTCTGTGACTGTGACCTGTCACTATCGGACTCTCTGTGACTGGGTGTAGTGTTGACTCTCTATGACTGTCACCTGTCACCATCGGTCTCTCTATGAGTGGGTGTAGTGTTGACTGTCTGTGACTGTGACCTGTCACCATCGGACTATCTGTGACTGTGACCTGTCACCATCGGACTGTCTGTGACTGGGCGTTGTGTTGACTCTCTGTGACTGTGACCTTTCACCATTGGACTCTCCGTGACTGTGTGTAGTGTTGAACCTCCTCTGTGACTGTGAAGTGGCACCAACGGACTCTCTGTGACTGGGTGTGCTTTTGACTGTCTGTGACTGTGACCTCTGACCATCGGACTCCTGGACTGGGAGTCGTGTAGACGCTCTGTGACTGTGACATGTCACCATCGGACTCTCTGTGACTGGGTGTAGTATTGACTCTCCTTGACCATGATCTGTAACCATCGGACTCTCTGTGACCGCCGCCTGTCACCATCGGACTCTCTGTGACTGTGAGCTGTTAACATCGGACTCCTGGACTGGGTGTAGTGTTGAACTAGCTCTGTGAATGTGACCTGTCACCATCGGACTCTTTGCGACTGGGTGTAGTGTTGACTCTTTGTGCCCATGACCTGTCACTATCGGACTCCTGGACTGGGTGTAGTGTTGAACCGGCTCTGTGCCTGTGACCTGTCACTATCGGACTCCTGGACTGGGTGTAGTGTTGTACCGGCTCTGTATTTGTGACCTGTCACCATCGGACTCTCTGTTTGACTGGGTGTAGTTTTGACTCTCTGTGACCATGAACTGTCACCATCGGACTCTCTGTGACTGGGTGTAGTGTTGAACCGGCTCTGTGACTGTGACCTGTCACCATTAGACACCTGGTCTGGGTGTAGTGTTGAACCGGCTTTGTGACTTGACTTGTCACCATCGGACACCTGGGCTTGGTGTAGTGCTGACTCTCTGTGACTGTGACCTGTCACCATCGGACACCTGGGCTGGGTGTAGTGCTGACTCTCTGTGACTGTGACCTGTCACCATCGGACTCTTTGACTGGGTGTAGTGTTGAATCGGCTCTGTGACTGTGACCTGTCACCATCGGACTCCTGGACTGGGTGTTGTGTTGACTCTCTGTGACTGTGACATGTCACCATCGGCCTTTCTGTGACTGGGTGTAGTGCTGTCTCTCTGTGATTGTGACCTGTCACCATCGGACTCTCTATGACTGGGTGTAGTGTTGACTGTCTGTGATTGTGACCTGTCACCATCGGACTCCTGGACAGGGTGTTGTGTTGATCCTCTGTGACTGTGACATGTCACCATCGGACTTTCTGTGACTGGGTGTAGTGTTGCCTCTCTGTGACTCTGACCTGTCACTATCGGACTTTCTGTGACTGGGTGTAATGTTGACTCTCTATGACTGTGACCTGTCACCATCGGTCTCTCTATGACTGGGTGTAGTGTTGACTGTCTGTGACTGTGACCTTTCACGATCGGACTCTCTGTGACCGCGGCCTGTCGCCATCGGACTCTCCGTGACTGTGACATGTCACCATCAGACTCCTGTGACTGGGTGTAGTGTTGTCTCTCTCTGACTGTGACCTGTCACCATCGGACTCTCTGTGACTGGGCGTAGTGTTGACTCTCTGTGACTGTGACCTTTCACCATTGGACTCTCTGTGACTGTGTGTAGTGTTGAACCTGCTCTGTGACTGAAATGACACCAACGGACTCTCTGTGACTGGGTGTGCTTTTGACTCTCTGTGACTGTGACCTCTAACCATCGGACTCCTGATTGGGTGTAGTGTAGACTCTCTGTGACTGTGACATGTCACCATCGGACTCTCTTTGACTGGGTGTAGTATTGACTCTCCTTGACCATGATCTGTCACCATCGGACTCTCTGTGACGGTGTGTAGTGTTGACGCTCTCCGACCATGACCTGTCACCATCGAACTCTCTGTGACTGGGTGTAGTGTTGACTGTCTGTGAACATAACCTGTCACCATCGCACTCCTGGACTGGGTGTAGTATTGAACTGGCTCTGTGACTGTGACCTGTCACCATCGGACTCTCTGTGACTGGGTGTAGTGTTGAAGCGGCTCTTTGACTGTGACCTGTCACCATTAGGCACCTGGTCTGGGTGTAGTGTTGAACCGGCTTTGTCACTTGACTTGTCACCATCGGACACCTGGGCTGGGTGTAGTGCTGTCTCTCTGTGACTGTGACCTGTCACAATCGGACTCCTTGACTTGGTGTAGTGTTGAACTGGCTCTGTGACTGTGATCGGTCACCATCGGACTCTCTGTGACTGGATGTAGTTTTGACGTTTGTGACCAATACCTGTCACCATCGAACTCTCTGTGACTGAGTGTAGTTTTGAATCTCTGTGACCATGACCTGTCACCATCGGACTCCTGGACTGGGTGTAGTGTTGAACTAGCTCTGTGAATGTGACCTGTCACCATCGGACTCTTTGCGACTGGGTGTAGTGTTGACTCTTTGTGACCATGACCTGTCACTATCGGACTCCTGGACTGGGTGTAGTGTTGAACCGGCTCTGTGACTGTGACCTGTCACTATCGGACTCCTGGACTGGGTGTAGTGTTGTACCGGCTCTGTAATTGTGACCTGTCACCATCGGACTCTCTGTTTGACTGGGTGTAGTTTTGACTCTCTGTGACCATGAACTGTCACCATCGGACTCTCTGTGACTGGGTGTAGTGTTGAACCGGCTCTGTGACTGTGACCTGTCACCATTAGACACCTGGTCTGGGTGTAGTGTTGAACCGGCTTTGTGACTTGACTTGTCACCATCGGACACCTGGGCTTGGTGTAGTGCTGACTCTCTGTGACTGTGACCTGTCACCATCGGACTCTTTGACTGGGTGTAGTGTTGAATCGGCTCTGTGACTGTGACCTGTCACCATCGGACTCCTGGACTGGGTGTTGTGTTGACTCTCTGTGACTGTGACATGTCACCATCGGCCTTTCTGTGACTGGGTGTAGTGCTGTCTCTCTGTGATTGTGACCTGTCACCATCGGACACTCTATGACTGGGTGTAGTGTTGACTGTCTGTGACTGTGACCTGTCACCATCGGACTCCTGGACTGGGTGTTGTGTTGACTCTCTGTGACTGTGACATGTCACCATCGGACTTTCTGTGACTGGATGTAGTGTTGCCTCTCTGTGACTCTGACCTGTCACTATCGGACTTTCTGTGACTGGGTGTAATGTTGACTCTCTATGACTGTGACCTGTCACCATCGGTCTCTCTATGACTGGGTGTAGTGTTGACTGTCTGTGACTGTGACCTTTCACGATCGGACTCTCTGTGACCGCGGCCTGTCGCCATCGGACTCTCCGTGACTGTGACATGTCACCATCAGACTCCTGTGACTGGGTGTAGTGTTGTCTCTCTCTGACTGTGACCTGTCACCATCGGACTCTCTGTGACTGGGCGTAGTGTTGACTCTCTGTGACTGTGACCTTTCACCATTGGACTCTCTGTGACTGTGTGTAGTGTTGAACCTGCTCTGTGACTGAAATGACACCAACGGACTCTCTGTGACTGGGTGTGCTTTTGACTCTCTGTGACTGTGACCTCTAACCATCGGACTCCTGATTGGGTGTAGTGTAGACTCTCTGTGACTGTGACATGTCACCATCGGACTCTCTTTGACTGGGTGTAGTTTTGACTCTCCTTGACCATGATCTGTCACCATCGGACTCTCTGTGACCGCCGCCTGTCACCATCGGACTCTCTGTAACTGTGAGCTGTCACCATCGGACTCTCTGTGACGGTGTGTAGCGTTGACGCTCTCCGACCATGACCTGTCACCATCGAACTCTCTGTGACTGGGTGTAGTGTTGACTGTCTGTGAACATAACCTGTCACCATCGCACTCCTGGACTGGGTGTAGTATTGAACTGGCTCTGTGACTGTGACCTGTCACCATCGGACTCTCTGTGACTGGGTGTAGTGTTGAAGCGGCTCTTTGACTGTGACCTGTCACCATTAGGCACCTGGTCTGGGTGTAGTGTTGAACCGGCTTTGTCACTTGACTTGTCACCATCGGACACCTGGGCTGGGTGTAGTGCTGTCTCTCTGTGACTGTGACCTGTCACAATCGGACTCCTTGACTTGGTGTAGTGTTGAACTGGCTCTGTGACTGTGATCTGTCACCATCGGACTCTCTGTGACTGGATGTAGTTTTGACGTTTGTGACCAATACCTGTCACCATCGAACTCTCTGTGACTGAGTGTAGTTTTGAATCTCTGTGACCATGACCTGTCACCATCGGACTCCTGGACTGGGTGTAGTGTTGAACCGGCTCTGTGACTGTGACCTGTCACCATCGGACTCCTGGACTCGGTGTTGTGTTGACTCTCTGTGACTGTGACATGTCACCATCGGACTTTCTGTGACTGGGTGTAGTGTTGTCTCTCTGTGACTGTGACCTTTCACTATCGGACACTCTGTGACTAGGTGTAATGTTGACTCTTTGTGACCAGGACCTGTCACCATCGAACTCTCTGTGACTGAGTGTAGTTTTGACTCTCTGTGACCATGACCTGTCACCATCGGACTCCAGGACTGGGTGTAGTGTTGAACCGGCTCTGTGACTGTGACCTGTCACCATCGGACTCCCTGTGACTGTGTGTAGTGTTGACTCTCTGTGACCATGACCTGTCACCATCGGACTCTCTGTGACTGGGCGTAGTGTTGACTCTCTGTGACTGTGACCTTTCTCCATTGGACTCCCTGTGACAGTGTGTAGTGTTGAACCTGCTCTGTGACTGTGAAGTGACACCAACGGATTCTCTGTGACTGGGTGTGCTTTTGACTCTCTGTGACTGTGACCTGTGACCATCGGACTCCTGGACTGGGTGTAGTGTAGACTCTCAGTGACTGTGACACGTCACCATCGGACTCTCTGTGACTGGGTGTAGGTTTGACTCTCTGTGACTGTGACCTGTCATCATCGGACTCTCTGTGACTGGGTGTAGTATTGACTCTCCTTGACGATGATCTGTCACCATCGGACTCTCTGTGATCGCCGCCTGTCACCATCGGACTCTACTGTGACTGTGACCTGTCACCATCGGACTCCTGGACTGGTTGTAGTGTTGAACTGGCTCTGTGACTGTGACCTGTCACCATCGGACTCTTTGTGACTGGGTGTAGTGTTGACTCTTTGTGACCATGACCTGTCACCATCGGATTCCTGGACTGGGTGTAGTGTTGAACCGGCACTGTGACTGTGACCTGTCACCATCGGACACCTGGACCGGGTGTAGTGTTGAACCGGCTCTGTGACTGTGAACTGTCACCATCGGACGCTCCGTGTGACTGGGTGTAGTTTTGACTCTCTCTGACCATGACCTGTCACCATTGGACACTTGGACTGGGTGTAGTGTTGAACCGGCTCTGTGACCGTGACCTGTCACCATCGGACTCCTGGACTGGGTGTTGTGTTGACTCTCTGTGACTGTGACCTGTCACCATCGAACTCTCTGTGACTGGGTGTAGTGTTGACTCTCTGTGAACACGACCTGTCACCATCGGACTCCTGGACTGGGTGTAGTGTTGCATCGGCTCTGTGACTGTGACCTGTCACAATCGGACTCCTGGACTGGGTGTAGTGTTGACTCTCTGTGACTGTGACCTGTCACCATCGGACTCCTGGACTGGGTGTAGTGTTGACTCTCTGTGACTGTGACATGTCACCATCGGACTCTCTGTGACTGGGTGTAGAGTTGTCTCTCTGTGACTGTGACATGTCACCATCGGACTCTCTGTGACTGGGTGCAATTTTGAATCTCTGTGATTGTGACCTGTCACCGTCGGAGTCACTGTGAGTGGGTGTAGTGTTGACTCTCTCTGACCATGATCTGTCACCGTCGGACTCCTGGACTGGGTGTAGTGTTGAACCGGCTCTGTAACTGTGACCTGTCACCATCGGACTCTCAGTGACTGGGTGTAGTTTTGACTCTCAGTGACCATGATCTGTCACCATCAGACTCCTGGACTGGGTGTAGTGTTGACTCTCTGTGACCATGACTTGTCACCACCGGACTCTCTGTGACTGGGTTTGGTGTTGAAGCGTCTCTGTGACTGTGACCTGTCACAATCGGACTCTCTGTGACTGGGTGTAGTGTTGAAGCGGCTCTGTGACTGTGACCTGTCACCATCGGACTCTTGGACGGGGTGTTGTGTTGACTCTCTGTGACCATGACCTGTCACCATCGGACTCTGTGTGACTGGGTGTAGTGTTGAAGCGGCTCTGTGACTGTGACCTGTCACCATCGGACTCCTGGACTGGGTGTTGTGTTGACTCTCTGTGACTGTGACATGTCACCATCGGACTTTCTGTGACTGGGTGTAGTGTTGTCTCTCTGTGACTGTGACCTTTCACTATCGGACTCTCTGTGACTGGGTGTAGTGTTGACTCTTTGTGACCAAGACCTGTCACCATCGAACTCTCTGTGACTGAGTGTAGTTTTGACTCTCTGTGAACATGACCTGTCACCATCGGGCTCCTGGACTGGGTGTAGTGTTGAACCGGCTCTGTGACTGTGACCTGTCACCATCGGACTCTCTGTGACTGTGTGTAGTGTTGACTCTCTGTGAACATGACCTGTCACCATCGGACTCCTGGACTGGGTGTAGTGTTGCACCGGCACTGTGACTGTGACCTGTCACCATCGGACTCCTGGACTGGGTGTTGTGTTGACTCTCTGTGACTGTGACCTGTCACCATCGAACTCTCTGTGACTGGGTGTAGTGTTGACTGTCTGTGAACATGACCTGTCACCATCGGACTCCTGGACTGGGTGTAGTCTTGCACCGGCTCTGTGACTGTGACCTGTCACAATCGGACTCCTGGACTGGGTGTAGTGTTGACTCTCTGTGACTGTGACCTGTCACCATCGGACTCCTGGACTGGGTGTAGTGTTGACTCCCTGTGACTGTGACATGTCACCATCGGACTCTCTGTGACTGGGTGTAGAGTTGTCTCTCTGTGACTGTGACATGTCACCATCGGACTCTCTGTGACTGGGTGCAATTTTGAATCTCTGTGATTGTGACCTGTCACCGTCGGAGTCACTGTGAGTGGGTGTCGTGTTGACTCTCTCTGACCATGATCTGTCACCGTCGGACTCCTGGACTGGGTGTAGTGTTGAACCGGCTCTGTAACTGTGACCTGTCACCATCGGACTCTCAGTGACTGGGTGTAGTTTTGACTCTCAGTGACCATGACCTGTCACCATCAGACTCCTGGACTGGGTGTAGTGTTGACTCTCTGTGACCATGACTTGTCACCACCGGACTCTCTGTGACTGGGTTTCGTGTTGAAGCGGCTCTGTGACTGTGACCTGTCACAATCGGACTCTCTGTGACTGGGTGTAGTGTTGAACGGGCTCTGTCACTGTGACCTGTCACCATCGGACTCTTGGACTGGGTGTAGTGTTGACACTCTATGACTGTGACCTGTCACCATCGGACTCCTGGACTGGGTGTATTGTTGACTCTCTCTGACTGTGACATGTCACCATCGGACTCTCTGTGACTGGGTGTAGTGTTGACTCTCTGTGACTGTGACCTGTCACCATTGGACTCTCTGTGACTGGGTGTAGTGTTAAACCTGCTCTGTGACTGTGAAGTGATATCGACGGACTCTCTGTGACTGGCTGTGGTTTTGACTCTCTGTGACTGTGACCTGTGACCATCGGATTCCTGGACTGGGTTTAGTGTAGACTCTCTGTGATTGTGACATGTCACCATCGGACTCTCTGTGACTGGGTGTAGTGTTGACTCTCTGTTACTGTGACATGTCACCATCGTACTCTCTGTGACTGGGTGTAGTGTTGACTCTCTGTGAGCATGATCTGTCACCGTCGGACTCCTGGACTGGGTGTAGTGTTGAACCGGCTCTGTAATTGTGACCTGTCACCATGGGACTCTCTGTGTGACTGGGTGTAGTTTGGACTCTCTGTGACCATGAACTGTCACCATCGGACTCCAGGACGGGGTGTAGTGTTGACTCTCTGTGACCATGACCTGTCACCATCGGACTCTGTGTGACTGGGTGTAGTGTTGAAGCGGCTCTGTGACTGTGACCTGTCACCATCGGACTCCTGGACTGGGTGTTGTATTGACTCTCTGTGACTGTGACATGTCACCATCGGACTTCCTGTGACTGGGTGTAGTGTTGTCTCTCTGTGACTGTGACCTTTCACTATCGGACTCTCTGTGACTGGGTGTAGTGTTGACTCTTTGTGACCAAGACCTGTCACCATCGAACTCTCTGTGACTGAGTGTAGTTTTGACTCTCTGTGAACATGACCTGTCACCATCGGGCTCCTGGACTGGGTGTAGTGTTGAACCGGCTCTGTGACTGTGACCTGTCACCATCGGACTCTCTGTGACTGTGTGTAGTGTTGACTCTCTGTGAACATGACCTGTCACCATCGGACTCCTGGACTGGGTGTAGTGTTGCACCGGCTCTGTGACTGTGACCTGTCACAATCGGACTCCTGGACTGGGTGTAGTGTTGACTCTCTGTGACTGTGACCTGTCACCATCGGATTCCTGGACTGGGTGTAGTGTTGAATCTCTGTGATTGTGACCTGTCACCGTCGGAATCTCTGTGAGTGGGTGTAGTGTTGACTCTCTCTGACCATGATCTGTCACCGTCGGACTCCTGGACTGGGTGTCGTGTTGAACCGGCTCTGTAACTGTGACCTGTCACCATCGGACTCTCAGTGACTGTGTGTAGTTTTGACTCTCAGTGACCATGACCTGTCACCATCAGACTCCTGGACTGGGTGTAGTGTTGACTCTCTGTGACCATGACTTGTCACCACCGGAATCTCTGTGACTGGGTTTGGTGTTGATGCGGCTCTGTGACTGTGACCTGTCACCATCGGACTGTCTGTGACTGGGTGTAGTGTTGACTCTCTGTGACTGTGACATGTCACCATCGGACTCTCTGTGACTGGGTGTAGTGTTGACTCTCTGTGACTGTGACATGTCACCATCGGAATCTCTGTGACTGGGTGTAGTTTTGAATCTCTGTGATTGTGACCTGTCACCGTCGGAGTCACTGTGAGTGGGTGTAGTGTTGACTCTCTCTGACCATGATCTGTCACCGTCGGACTCCTGGACTGGGTGTAGTGTTGAACCGGCTCTGTAACTGTGACCTGTCACCATCGGACTCTCAGTGACTGGGTGTAGTTTTGACTCTCTGTGACCATGACCTGTCACCATCAGACTCCTGGACTGGGTTTAGTGTTGACTCTCTGTGACCATGACTTGTCACCACCGGACTCTCTGTGACTGGGTTTGGTGTTGAAGCGGCTCTGTGACTGTGACCTGTCACAATCGGATTCTCTGTGACTGGGTGTAGTGTTGACTCTCTGTGACTCTCACCTGTCACCATCGGACACCTGGAATGTGTGTAGTGTTGAAACGGCTCTGTAATTGTGACCTGTCACCATCGGACTCTCTGTGTGACTGGGTGTAGTTTGGACTCTCTGTGACCATGAACTGTCACCATCGGACTCTCTGTGACCGCCGCCTGTCACCATCGGACTCTCTGTGACTGTGAGCTGTCAACATCGGACTCCTGGACTGGGTGTAGTGTTGAACCGGCTCTGTGACTGTGACCTGTCACCATCGGACTCCTGGACTCGGTGTTGTGTTGACTCTCTGTGACTGTGACATGTCACCAACGGACTATCTGTGACTGGGTGTGCTTTTGACTCTCTGTGACTGTGACCTCTGACCATCGGACTCCTGGACTGGGTGTCGTGTAGCCTCTCTGTGACTGTGACATGTCACCATCGGACTCTCTGTGACTGGGTGTAGTATTGACTCTGCTTGACCATGATCTGTCACCATCGGACTCTCTGTGACCGCCGCCTGTCACCATCGGACTCTCTGTGACTGTGAGCTGTCAACATCGGACTCCTGGACTGGGTGTAGTGTTGAACTAGCTCTGTGACTGTGACCTGTCACCATCGGACTCTTTGTGACTGGGTGTAGTGTTGACTCTTTGTGACCATGACCTGTCACCATCGAACTCTCTGTGACTGAGTGTAGTTTTGACTCTCTGTGACCATGACCTGTCACCATCGGACTCCTGGACTGGGTGTAGTGTTGAACCGGCTCTGTGACTGTGACCTGTCACCATCGGACTCCTGGACTCGGTGTTGTGTTGACTCTCTGTGTTGTGACATGTCACCATCGGACTTTCTGTGACTGGGTGTCGTGTAGCCTCTCTGTGACTGTGACATGTCACCATCGGACTCTCTGTGACTGGGTGTAGTATTGACTCTGCTTGACCATGATCTGTCACCATCGGACTCTCTGTGACCGCCGCCTGTCACCATCGGACTCTCTGTGACTGTGAGCTGTCAACATCGGACTCCTGGACTGGGTGTAGTGTTGAACTAGCTCTGTGACTGTGACCTGTCACCATCGGACTCTTTGTGACTGGGTGTAGTGTTGACTCTTTGTGACCATGACCTGTCACCATCGAACTCTCTGTGACTGAGTGTAGTTTTGACTCTCTGTGACCATGACCTGTCACCATCGGACTCCTGGACTGGGTGTAGCGTTGAACCGGCTCTGTGACTGTGACCTGTCACCATCGGACTCCTGGACTCGGTGTTGTGTTGACTCTCTGTGTTGTGACATGTCACCATCGGACTTTCTGTGACTGGGTGTAGTGCTGTCTCTCTGTGACTGTGACCTTTCACTATCGGACTCTCTGTGACTGGGTGTAGTGTTGACTCTTTGTGACCAAGACCTGTCAGCATCGAACTCTCTGTGACTGAGTGCAGTTTTGACTCTCTGTGCCCATGACCTGTCACCATCGGACTCCAGGACTGGGTGTAGTGTTGAACCGGCTCGGTGACTGTGACCTGTCACCATCGGACTCTTGTGACTGGGTGTAGTGTTGTCTCTCTGTGACTGTGACCTGTCACCATCGGATTCCTGGACTGGGTGTAGTGTTGACTCTCTGTGACTGTGAGATGTCACCATCGGACTCTCTGTGACTGGGTGTAGTGTTGTCTCTCTGTGACTGTGACATGTCACCATCGGACTCTCTGTGACTGGGTGTAGTGTTGTCTCTCGGTGACTGTGACATGTCACCATCGGACTCTCTGTGAGTGGGTGTAGTTTTGAATCTCTGTGATTGTGACCTATCACCGTCGGAGTCTCTGTGAGTGGGTGTAGTGTTGACTCTCTCTGACCATGATCTGTCACCGTCGGACTCCTGGACTGGGTGTAGTGTGGAACCGGCTCTGTAACTGTGACCTGTCACCATCGGACTCTCAGTGACTGGGTGTAGTTTTGACTCTCAGTGACCATGACCTGTCACCATCAGACTCCTGGACTGGGTGTAGTGTTGACTCTCTGTGACCATGACTTGTCACCACCGGAATCTCTGTGACTGGGTTTGGTGTTGATGCGGCTCTGTGACTGTGACCTGTCACCATCGGACTGTCTGTGACTGGGTGTACTGTTGACTCTCTGTGACTGTGGCCTGTCACCATCGGACTCTCTGTGACCGGGTGTTGTGTTGACCCTCTGTGACTGCGTCCTGTCACAATCGGACTCCTGGAGTGGGTGTAGTGTTGACTCTCTCTGACTGTGACATGTCACCATCGGACTCTCTGTGACTGGGTGTAGTGTTGACTCTCTGTGACTGTGACCTGTCACCATCGGACTCTCTATGACTGGGTGTAGTGTTGACTCTCTATGACTGTGATCTGTCACCATCGGACTCTCTGTGACTGCGGCCTGTCAACATCGGACTCTCTGTGACTGTTACCTGTCACCATCGGACTCTCTGTGACGGTGTGTAGTGTTGACGCTCTCCGACCATGACCTGTCACCATCGAACTCTCTGTGACTGGGTGTAGTGTTGACTGTCTGTGAACATAACCTGTCACCATCGCACTCCTGGACTGGGTGTAGTGTTGAACCGGCTCCGTGACTGTGACCTGTCACCATCGGACTCCTGGACTGGGTGTAGTGTTGACTCTCTGTGACTGTGACCTGTCACCATCGGACTCCTGGACTGGGTTTTGTGTTGACTCTCTGTGACTGTGACATGTCACCGTCGGAGTCTCTGTGACTGGGTGTAGTGTTGACTCTCTGTCACCATGATCTGTCACCGTCGGACTCCTGGACTGGGTGTGGTTTTGAACCGGCTCTGTAACTTTGACCTGTCACCATCGGACTCTCAGTGACTGGGTGTAGTTTTGACTCTCTGTGACCATGACCTGTCACCATCGGACTCCTGGACTGGGTGTAGTGTTGTCTCTCTGTGACCATGACTTGTCACCATCGGACTCTCTGTGACTGGGTTTGGTGTTGAAGCGGCTCTGTGACTGTGACCTGTCACAATCGGACTCTCTGTGACTGAGTGTAGTGTTGACTCACTGTGACTGTGACCTGTCACAATCGGACACCTGGTCTGGGTGCAGTGTTGAACCGGCTTTGTGACTGTGACTTGTCACCATCGGACACCTGGACTGGGTTTAGTGTTGACTCTCTGTGACTGTGACCTGTCAACATCAGACTCTCAGTGACTGTGACCTGTCACAATCAGACTCTCTGTGACTGGGTGTAGCGTTGACTCTCCGTGACTGTGACATGTCACCATCGAACTCTTGTGACTGGGTGTAGTGTTGTCTCTCTGTGACTGTGACCTGTCACCATCGGACTCTCTGTGACTGGGCGTAGTGTTGACTCTCTGTGACTGTGACCTTTCAACATTGGGCTCTCTGTGACTGTGTGTAGTGTTGAACCTGTTGTGTGACTGTGAAGTGACACCAACGGACTCTCTGTGACTGGGTGTGCTTTTGACTCTCTGTGACTGTGACCTCTGACCATCGGACTCCTGGACTGGGTGTAGTGTAGACTCTCTGTGACTGTGACATGTCACCATCGGAATCTCTGTGACTTGGTTTCGGGTTGACTCTCTGTGACTGTGACCTGTCACCATCGGACTCTCAGTGACTGTGACCTGTCACAATCAGACTCTCTGTGACTGGCTGTAGTGTTGACTCTCTGTGACTGTGACCTCTGACCATCGGACTCCTGGACTGGGTGTAGTGTAGACTCTCTGTGACTGTGACATGTCACCATCGGACTCTCTGTGACTTGGTTTCGGGTTGACTCTCTGTGACTGTGACCTGTCACCATCGGACTCTCTTTGACTGGGTGTAGTATTGACTCTCCTTGACCATGATCTGTCACCATCGTACTCTCTGTGACCGCCGCCTGTCACCATCGGACTCTCTGTGACTGTGAGCTGTCAACATCGGACTCCTGGACTGGGTGTAGTGTTGAACCGGCTCTGTGACTGTGACCTGTCACCATCGGACTCCTGGACTCGGTGTTGTGTTGACTCTCTGTGACTGTGACATGTCACCAACGGACTCTCTGTGACTGGGTGTGCTTTTGACTCTCTGTGACTGTGACCTCTGACCATCGGACTCCTGGACTGGGTGTCGTGTAGCCTCTCTGTGACTGTGACATGTCACCATCGGACTCTCTGTGACTGGGTGAAGTATTGACTCTGCTTGACCATGATCTGTCACCATCGGACTCTCTGTGACCGCCGCCTGTCACCATCGGACTCTCTGTGACTGTGAGCTGTCACCATCGGACTCCTGGACTCGGTGTTGTGTTGACTCTCTGTGTTGTGACATGTCACCATCGGACTTTCTGTGACTGGGTGTAGTGCTGTCTCTCTGTGACTGTGACCTTTCACTATCGGACTCTCTGTGACTGGGTGTAGTGTTGACTCTTTGTGACCAAGACCTGTCAGCATCGAACTCTCTGTGACTGAGTGTAGTTTTGACTCTCTGTGCCCATGACCTGTCACCATCGGACTCCAGGACTGGGTGTAGTGTTGAACCGGCTCTGTGACTGTGACCTGTCACCATCGGACTCTTGTGACTGGGTGTAGTGTTGTCTCTCTGTGACTGTGACCTGTCACCATCGGACTCTCTGTGACTGGGCGTAGTGTTGACTCTCTGTGATTGTGACCTTTCACCATTGGACTCTCTGTGACTGTGTGTAGTATTGAACCTGCTCTGTGACTGTGAAGTGACATCAACGGACTCTCTGTGACTGGGTGTGCTTTTGACTCTCTGTGACTGTGACCTCTGACCATCGAACTCCTGGACTGGGTGTCGTGTAGACTCTCTGTGACTGTGACCTGTCACCATCGGACTCTCTGTGACTGGGTGTAGTGTTGTCTCTCGGTGACTGTGACATGTCACCATCGGACTCTCTGTGAGTGGGTGTAGTTTTGAATCTCTGTGATTGTGACCTATCACCGTCGGAGTCTCTGTGAGTGGGTGTAGTGTTGACTCTCTCTGACCATGATCTGTCACCGTCGGACTCCTGGACTGGGTGTAGTGTGGAACCGGCTCTGTAACTGTGACCTGTCACCATCGGACTCTCAGTGACTGGGTGTAGTTTTGACTCTCAGTGACCATGACCTGTCACCATCAGACTCCTGGACTGGGTGTAGTGTTGACTCTCTGTGACCATGACTTGTCACCACCGGAATCTCTGTGACTGGGTTTGGTGTTGATGCGGCTCTGTGACTGTGACCTGTCACCATCGGACTGTCTGTGACTGGGTGTGCTTTTGACTCTCTGTGACTGTGACCTCTGACCATCGGACTCCTGGACTGGGTGTCGTGTAGACTCTCTGTGACTGTGACCTGTCATCATCGGACTCTCTGTGACTGGGTGTAGTATTGACTCTCCTTGGCCATGATCTGTAACCATCGGACTCTCTGTGACCGCCGCCTGTCACCATCGGACTCTCTGTGACTGTGAGCTGTAAACATCGGACTCCTGGACTGGGTGTAGTGTTGAACCGGCTCTGTGACTGTGACCTGTCACCATCGGACTCTCTGTTTGACTGGGTGTAGTTTGGACTCTCTGTGACCATGAACTGTCACCATCGGACTCTCTGTGACTGGGTGTTGTGTTGAACCGGCTCTGTGACTGTGACCTGTCACCATTAGACACCTGGTCTGGGTGTTGTGTTGACTCTCTGTGACTGTGACATGTCACCATCGGCCTTTCTGTGACTGGGTGTAGTGCTGTCTCTCTGTGACTGTGACCTGCCACTATCAGACTCTCTGTGACTGGGTGTAGTGTTGACTGTCTGTGACACTGACCTGTCACCATCGGACCCTCTGTGACCGCAGCCTGTCACCTTCGGAATCTCTGTGACTGTGACATGTCACCATCGGACTCTCTGTGACTGGGTGTAGTGTTGACTCTCTGTGACTGTGACCTGTCACCATTGGACTCTCTGTGACTGGGTGTAGTGTTGAACCTGCTCTGTGACTGTGAAGTGACACCAACGGACTCTCTGTGACTGTGACCTGTGACCACCGGACTCCTGGACTGGATGTAGTGTAGACTCTCTGTGACTGTGACATGTCACCATCGGACTCTCTGTGACTGGGTGTAGTGTTGACTCTCTGTGACTGTGACTTGTCACCATCGGACTCTCTGTGACTGGGTGTAGTGTTGACTCTCTGTGACCATGATCTGTCACCGTCGGACTCCTGGACTGGGTGTAGCGTTGAACCGGCTCTGTAACTGTGACCTGTCACCATCGGACTCTCTGTGACTGCGTGTAGTTTGGACTCTCTGTGACCATGATCTGTCACCATCGGACTCTTGGTCTGGGTGTAGTGTTGAATGACTGTGACCATGACCTGTCACGTTCGGACTCTCTGTGACTGGGTTTAGTGTTGAAGCGGCTCTGTGATTGTGACCTGTCACCATCGGACTCTCTGTGACTGTGTGTAATGTTCACTCTCTGTGACTGTGACATGTCACCATCGGCCTTTCTGTGACTGGGTGTAGTGTTGTCTCTCTGTGACTGTGACCTTTCACTATCAGACTCTCTGTGACTGGGTGTAGTGTTGACTCTCTATGACTGTGACCTGTCACCATCGGACTCTCTATGACTGGGTGCAGTGTTGACTGTCTGTGACTGTGACCTGTCACCATCGGACTCCTGGACTGGGTGTAGTGTTGCACCGGCTCTGTGACTGTGACTTGTCACAATCGGACTCCTGGAGTGGGTGTAGTGTTGACTCTCTGTGACTGTGACCTGTCACCATCGGATTCCTGGACTGGGTGTAGTGTTGACTCTCTGTGACTGTGACATGTCACCATCGGACTCTCTGTGACTGGGTGTAGTGTTGTCTCTCTGTGACTGTGACATGTCACCATCGGACTCTCTGTGAGTGGGTGTAGTTTTGAATCTCTGTGATTGTGACCTATCACCGTCGGAGTCTCTGTGAGTGGGTGTAGTGTTGACTCTCTCTGACCATGATCTGTCACCGTCGGACTCCTGGACTGGGTGTAGTGTTGAACCGGCTCTGTAACTGTGACCTGTCACCATCGGACTCTCAGTGACTGGGTGTAGTTTTGACTCTCAGTGACCATGACCTGTCACCATCAGACTCCTGGACTGGGTGTAGTGTTGACTCTCTGTGACCATGACTTGTCACCACCGGAATCTCTGTGACTGGGTTTGGTGTTGATGCGGCTCTGTGACTGTGGCCTGTCACCATCGGACTCTCTGTGACCGGGTGTTGTGTTGACCCTCTGTGACTGCGTCCTGTCACAATCGGACTCCTGGAGTGGGTGTAGTGTTGACTCTCTCTGACTGTGACATGTCACCATCGGACTCTCTGTGACTGGGTGTAGTGTTGACTCTCTGTGACTGTGACCTGTCACCATCGGACTCTCTATGACTGGGTGTAGTGTTGACTCTCTATGACTGTGATCTGTCACCATCGGACTCTCTGTGACTGCGGCCTGTCAACATCGGACTCTCTGTGACTGTTACCTGTCACCATCGGACTCTCTGTGACGGTGTGTAGTGTTGACGCTCTCCGACCATGACCTGTCACCATCGAAATCTCTGTGACTGGGTGTAGTGTTGACTGTCTGTGAACATAACCTGTCACCATCGCACTCCTGGACTGGGTGTAGTGTCGAACCGGCTCCGTGACTGTGACCTGTCACCATCGGACTCCTGGACTGGGTGTAGTGTTGACTCTCTGTGACTGTGACCTGTCACCATCGGACTCCTGGACTGGGTTTTGTGTTGACTCTCTGTGACTGTGACATGTCACCGTCGGAGTCTCTGTGACTGGGTGTAGTGTTGACTCTCTGTCACCATGATCTGTCACCGTCGGACTCCTGGACTGGGTGTGGTTTTGAACCGGCTCTGTAACTTTGACCTGTCACCATCGGACTCTCAGTGACTGGGTGTAGTTTTGACTCTCTGTGACCATGACCTGTCACCATCGGACTCCTGGACTGGGTGTAGTGTTGTCTCTCTGTGACCATGACTTGTCACCATCGGACTCTCTGTGACTGGGTTTGGTGTTGAAGCGGCTCTGTGACTGTGACCTGTCACAATCGGACTCTCTGTGACTGAGTGTAGTGTTGACTCACTGTGACTGTGACCTGTCACAATCGGACACCTGGTCTGGGTGCAGTGTTGAACCGGCTTTGTGACTGTGACTTGTCACCATCGGACACCTGGACTGGGTTTAGTGTTGACTCTCTGTGACTGTGACCTGTCAACATCAGACTCTCAGTGACTGTGACCTGTCACAATCAGACTCTCTGTGACTGGGTGTAGTGTTGACTCTCCGTGACTGTGACATGTCACCATCGAACTCTTGTGACTGGGTGTAGTGTTGTCTCTCTGTGACTGTGACCTGTCACCATCGGACTCTCTGTGACTGGGCGTAGTGTTGACTCTCTGTGACTGTGACCTTTCAACATTGGGCTCTCTGTGACTGTGTGTAGTGTTGAACCTGTTGTGTGACTGTGAAGTGACACCAACGGACTCTCTGTGACTGGGTGTGCTTTTGACTCTCTGTGACTGTGACCTCTGACCATCGGACTCCTGGACTGGGTGTAGTGTAGACTCTCTGTGACTGTGACATGTCACCATCGGACTCTCTGTGACTTGGTTTCGGGTTGACTCTCTGTGACTGTGACCTGTCACCATCGGACTCTCTTTGACTGGGTGTAGTATTGACTCTCCTTCACCATGATCTGTCACCATCGGACTCTCTGTGACCGCCGCCTGTCACCATCGGACTCTCTGTGACTGTGAGCTGTCAACATCGGACTCCTGGACTGGGTGTAGTGTTGAACCGGCTCTGTGACTGTGACCTGTCACCATCGGACTCCTGGACTCGGTGTTGTGTTGACTCTCTGTGACTGTGACATGTCACCAACGGACTCTCTGTGACTGGGTGTGCTTTTGACTCTCTGTGACTGTGACCTCTGACCATCGGACTCCTGGACTGGGTGTCGTGTAGCCTCTCTGTGACTGTGACATGTCACCATCGGACTCTCTGTGACTGGGTGTAGTATTGACTCTGCTTGACCATGACCTGTCACCATCGGACTCTCTGTGACCGCCGCCTGTCACCATCGGACTCTCTGTGACTGTGAGCTGTCAACATCGGACTCCTGGACTGGGTGTAGTGTTGAACTAGCTCTGTGACTGTGACCTGTCACCATCGGACTCTTTGTGACTGGGTGTAGTGTTGACTCTTTGTGACCATGACCTGTCACCATCGAACTCTCTGTGACTGAGTGTAGTTTTGACTCTCTGTGACCATGACCTGTCACCATCGGACTCCTGGACTGGGTGTAGTGTTGAACCGGCTCTGTGACTGTGACCTGTCACCATCGGACTCCTGGACTGGGTGCAGTGTTGAAACGGCTCTGTGACTGTGACCTGTCACCATCGGACTCCAGGACTGGGTGTAGTGTTGTACCGGCTCTGTAATTGTGACCTGTCACCATCGGACTCTCTGTGTGACTGGGTGTAGTTTGGACTCTCTGTGACCATGAACTGTCACCATCGGACTCTCTGTGACTGGGTGTTGTGTTGAACCGGCTCTGTGACTGTGACCTGTCACCATTAGACACCTGGTCTGGGTGTAGTGTTGAAGCGGCTCTGTGACTGTGACCTGTCACCATCGGACTCCTGGACTGGGTGTTGTGTTGACTCTCTGTGACTGTGACATGTCACCATCGGCCTTTCTGTGACTCGGTGTAGTGCTGTCTCACTGTGACTGTGACCTGCCACTATCAGACTCTCTGTGACTGGGTGTACTGTTGACTGTCTGTGACACTGACCTGTCACCATTGGACTCCTGGACAGGGTGTTGTGTTGACCCTCTGTGACCGCAGCCTGTCACGATCCGAATCTCTGTGACTGATACATGTCACCATCGGACTCTCTGTGACTGGGTGTAGTGTTGTCTCTCTGTGACTGTGACCTGCCACTATCAGACTCTCTGTGACTGGGTGTAGTGTTGACTGTCTGTGACACTGACCTGTCACCATCGGACCCTCTGTGACCGCAGCATGTCACCTTCGGAATCTCTGTGACTGTGACATGTCACCATCGGACTCTCTGTGACTGGGTGTAGTGTTGACTCTCTGTGACTGTGACCTGTCACCATTGGACTCTCTGTGACTGGGTGTAGTGTTGAACCTGCTCTGTGACTGTGAAGTGACACCAACGGACTCTCTGTGACTGTGACCTGTGACCACCGGACTCCTGGACTGGATGTAGTGTAGACTCTCTGTGACTGTGACATGTCACCATCGGACTCTCTGTGACTGGGTGTAGTGTTGACTCTCTGTGACCATGATCTGTCACCGTCGGACTCCTGGACTGGGTGTAGCGTTGAACCGGCTCTGTAACTGTGACCTGTCACCATCGGACTCTCTGTGACTGCGTGTAGTTTGGACTCTCTGTGACCATGATCTGTCACCATCGGACTCTTGGTCTGGGTGTAGTGTTGAATGACTGTGACCATGACCTGTCACGATCGGACTCTCTGTGACTGGGTTTAGTGTTGAAGCGGCTCTGTGATTGTGACCTGTCACCATCGGACTCTCTGTGATTGTGTGTAATGTTCACTCTCTGTGACTGTGACCTGTCACCATCGAACTCTCTGTGACTGGGTGTAGTTTTAACTCTCTGTGACCATGACCTGTCACCATCGGACTCCTGGACTGGGTGTAGTGTTGAATCGGCTCTGTGACTGTTACCTGTCACCATCGGTCTCCTGGACTGGGTGTTGTGTTGACTCTCTGTGACTGTGACATGTCACCATCGGCCTTTCTGTGACTGGGTGTAGTGCTGTCTCTCTGTGATTGTGACCTGTCACCATCGGACTCTCTATGACTGGGTGTAGTGTTGACTGTCTGTGATTGTGACCTGTCACCATCGGACTCCTGGACAGGGTGTTGTGTTGATCCTCTGTGACTGTGACATGTCACCATCGGCCTTTCTGTGACTGGGTATAGTGTTGTCTCTCTGTGACTGTGACCTTTCACTATCAGACTCTCTGTGACTGGGTGTAGTGTTGACTCTCTATGACTGTCACCTGTCACCATCGGACTCTCTATGACTGGGTGTAGTGTTGACTGTCTGTGACTGTGACCTGTCACCATCGGACTCCTGGACTGGGTGTAGTGTTGCACCGGCTCTGTGACTGTGACCTGTCACAATCGGACTCCTGGACTGGGTGTAGTGTTGACTCTATGTGACTGTGACCTGTCACCATCGGATTCCTGGACTGGGTGTAGTGTTGACTCTCTGTGACTGTGACATGTCACCATCGGACTCTCTGTGACTGGGTGTAGTGTTGTCTCTCTGTGACTGTGACATGTCACCATCGGACTCTCTGTGAGTGGGTGTAGTTTTGAATCTCTGTGATTGTGACCTATCACCGTCGGAGTCTGTGTGAGTGGGTGTAGTGTTGACTCTCTCTGACCATGATCTGTCACCGTCGGACTCCTGGACTGGGTGTAGTGTTGAACCGGCTCTGTAACTGTGACCTGTCACCATCGGACTCTCAGTGACTGGGTGTAGTTTTGACTCTCAGTGACCATGACCTGTCACCATCAGACTCCTGGACTGGGTGTAGTGTTGACTGTCTGTGACCATGACTTGTCAAAACCGGAATCTCTGTGACTGGGTTTGGTGTTGATGCGGCTCTGTGACTGTGACCTGTCACCATCGGACTGTCTGTGACTGGGTGTAGTGTTGACTCTCTGTGACTGTGGCCTGTCACCATCGGACTCTCTGTGACCGGGTGTTGTGTTGACCCTCTGTGACTGCGTCCTGTCACAATCGGACTCCTGGAGTGGGTGTAGTGTTGACTCTCTCTGACTGTGACATGTCACCATCGGACTCTCTGTGACTGGGTGTAGTGTTGACTCTCTGTGACTGTGACCTGTCACCATCGGACTCTCTATGACTGGGTGTAGTGTTGACTCTCTATGACTGTGATCTGTCACCATCGGACTCTCTGTGACTGCGGCCTGTCACCATCGAACTCTCTGTGACTGGGTGCAGTGTTGACTGTCTGTGAACATAACCTGTCACCATCGCACTCCTGGACTGGGTGTAGTGTTGAACCGGCTCCGTGACTGTGACCTGTCACCATCGGACTCCTGGACTGGGTGTAGTGTTGACTCTCTGTGACTGTGACCTGTCACCATCGGACTCCTGGACTGGGTTTTGTGTTGACTCTCTGTGACTGTGACATGTCACCGTCGGAGTCTCTGTGACTGGGTGTAGTGTTGACTCTCTGTCACCATGATCTGTCACCGTCGGACTCCTGGACTGGGTGTGGTTTTGAACCGGCTCTGTAACTTTGACCTGTCACCATCGGACTCTCAGTGACTGGGTGTAGTTTTGACTCTCTGTGACCATGACCTGTCACCATCGGACTCCTGGACTGGGTGTAGTGTTGTCTCTCTGTGACCATGACTTGTCACCATCGGACTCTCTGTGACTGGGTTTGGTGTTGAAGCGGCTCTGTGACTGTGACCTGTCACAATCGGGCTCTCTGTGACTGAGTGTAGTGTTGACTCACTGTGACTGTGACCTGTCACAATCGGACACCTGGTCTGGGTGCAGTGTTGAACCGGCTTTGTGACTGTGACTTGTCACCATCGGACACCTGGACTGGGTTTAGTGTTGACTCTCTGTGACTGTGACCTGTCAACATCAGACTCTCAGTGACTGTGACCTGTCACAATCAGACTCTCTGTGACTGGGTGTAGTGTTGACTCTCCGTGACTGTGACATGTCACCATCGAACTCTTGTGACTGGGTGTAGTGTTGTCTCTCTGTGACTGTGACCTGTCACCATCGGACTCTCTGTGACTGGGCGTAGTGTTGGCTCTCTGTGACTGTGACCTTTCAACATTGGGCTCTCTGTGACTGTGTGTAGTGTTGAACCTGTTGTGTGACTGTGAAGTGACACCAACGGACTCTCTGTGACTGGGTGTGCTTTTGACTCTCTGTGACTGTGACCTCTGACCATCGGACTCCTGGACTGGGTGTAGTGTAGACTCTCTGTGACTGTGACATGTCACCATCGGACTCTCTGTGACTTGGTTTCGGGTTGACTCTCTGTAACTGTGACCTGTCACCATCGGACTCTCTTTGACTGGGTGTAGTATTGACTCTCCTTGACCATGATCTGTCACCATCGGACTCTCTGTGACCGCCGCCTGTCACCATCGGACTCTCTGTGACTGTGAGCTGTCAACATCGGACTCCTGGACTGGGTGTAGTGTTGAACCGGCTCTGTGACTGTGACCTGTCACCATCGGACTCCTGGACTCGGTGTTGTGTTGACTCTCTGTGACTGTGACATGTCACCAACGGACTCTCTGTGACTGGGTGTGCTTTTGACTCTCTGTGACTGTGACCTCTGACCATCGGACTCCTGGACTGGGTGTCGTGTAGCCTCTCTGTGACTGTGACATGTCACCATCGGACTCTCTGTGACTGGGTGTAGTATTGACTCTGCTTGACCATGATCTGTCACCATCGGACTCTCTGTGACCGCCGCCTGTCACCATCGGACTCTCTGTGACTGTGAGCTGTCAACATCGGACTCCTGGACTGGGTGTAGTGTTGAACTAGCTCTGTGACTGTGACCTGTCACCATCGGACTCTTTGTGACTGGGTGTAGTGTTGACTCTTTGTGACCATGACCTGTCACCATCGAACTCTCTGTGACTGAGTGTAGTTTTGACTCTCTGTGACCATGACCTGTCACCATCAGACTCCTGGACTGGGTGTAGTGTTGAACCGGCTCTGTGACTGTGACCTGTCACCATCGGACTCCTGGACTCGGTGTTGTGTTGACTCTCTGTGTTGTGACATATCACCATCGGACTTTCTGTGACTGGGTGTAGTGCTGTCTCTCTGTGACTGTGACCTTTCACTATCGGACTCTCTGTGACTGGGTGTAGTGTTGACTCTTTGTGACCAAGACCTGTCAGCATCGAACTCTCTGTGACTGAGTGTAGTTTTGACTCTCTGTGCCCATGACCTGTCATCATCGGACTCCAGTACTGGGTGTAGTGTTGAACCGGCTCTGTGACTGTGACCTGTCACCATCGGACTCTTGTGACTGGATGTAGTGTTGTCTCTCTGTGACTGTGACCTGTCACCATCGGACTCTCTGTGACTGGGCGTAGTGTTGACTCTCTGTGACTGTGACCTTTCACCATTGGACTCTCTGTGACTGTGTGTAGTGTTGAACCTGCTCTGTGACTGTGAAGTGACATCAACGGACTCTCTGTGACTGGGTGTGCTTTTGACTCTCTGTGACTGTGACCTCTGACCATCGGACTCCTGGACTGGGTGTCGTGTAGACTCTCTGTGACTGTGACCTGTCATCATCGGACTCTCTGTGACTGGGTGTAGTATTGACTCTCCTTGACCATGATCTGTAACCATCGGACTCTCTGTGACCGCCGCCTGTCACCATCGGACTCTCTGTGACTGTGAGCTGTAAACATCGGACTCCTGGACTGGGTGTAGTGTTGAACTAGCTCTGTGACTGTGACCTGTCACCATTGACACCAGGACTGGGTGTAGTGTTGTACCGGCTCTGTAATTGTGACCTGTCACCATAGGACTCTCTGTGTGTCTGGGTGTAGTTTGGACTCTCTGTGACCATGAACTGTCACCATCGGACTCTCTGTGACTGGGTGTTGTGTTGAACCGGCTCTGTGACTGTGAACTGTCACCATTAGACACCTGGTCTGGGTGTAGTGTTGAATCGGCTCTGTGACTGTGACCTGTCACCATCGGACTCCTGGACTGGGTGTTGTGTTGACTCTCTGTGACTGTGACATGTCACCATCGGCCTTTCTGTGACTGAGTGTAGTGCTGTCTCTCTGTGACTGTGACCTGCCACTATCAGACTCTCTGTGACTGGGTGTACTGTTGACTGTCTGTGACACTGACATGTCACCATTGGACTCCTGGACAGGGTGTTGTGTTGACCCTCTGTGACCGCAGCCTGTCACGATCCGAATCTCTGTGACTGATACATGTCACCATCGGACTCTCTGTGACTGGGTGTAGTGTTGTCTCTCTGTGACTGTGACCTGCCACTATCAGACTCTCTGTGACTGGGTGTAGTGTTGACTGTCTGTGACACTGACCTGTCACCATCGGACCCTCTGTGACCGCAGCCTGTCACCTTCGGAATCTCTGTGACTGTGACATGTCACCATCGGACTCTCTGTGACTGGGTGTAGTGTTGACTCTCTGTGACTGTGACCTGTCACCATTGGACTCTCTGTGACTGGGTGTAGTGTTGAACCTGCTCTGTGACTGTGAAGTGACACCAACGGACTCTCTGTGACTGTGACCTGTGACCACCGGACTCCTGGACTGGATGTAGTGTAGACTCTCTGTGACTGTGACATGTCACCATCGGACTCTCTGTGACTGGGTGTAGTGTTGACTCTCTGTGACTGTGACTTGTCACCATCGGACTCTCTGTGACTGGGTGTAGTGTTGACTCTCTGTGACCATGATCTGTCAACATCGGACTCCTGGACTGGGTGTAGTGTTGAACTAGCTCTGTGACTGTGACCAGTCACCATCGGACTCTTTGTGACTGGGTGTAGTGTTGACTCTTTGTGACCATGACCTGTCACCATCGGACTCTCTGTGAGTGGGTGTAGTGTTGACTCTCTGTGACTGTGACCTATCACCATCGGACTCTCTATGACTGGGTGTAGTGTTGACTCTCTATGACTGTGATCTGTCACCATCGGACTCTCTGTGACTGCGGCCTGTCAACATCGGACTCTCTGTGACTGTTACCTGTCACCATCGGACTCTCTGTGACGGTGTGTAGTGTTGACGCTCTCCGACCATGACCTGTCACCATCGAACTCTCTGTGACTGGGTGTAGTGTTGACTGTCTGTGAACATAACCTGTCACCATCGCACTCCTGGACTGGGTGTAGTGTTGAACCGGCTCCGTGACTGTGACCTGTCACCATCGGACTCCTGGACTGGGTGTAGTGTTGACTCTCTGTGACTGTGACCTGTCACCATCGGACTCCTGGACTGGGTTTTGTGTTGACTCTCTGTGACTGTGACATGTCACCGTCGGAGTCTCTGTGACTGGGTGTAGTGTTGACTCTCTGTCACCATGATCTGTCACCGTCGGACTCCTGGACTGGGTGTGGTTTTGAACCGGCTCTGTAACATTGACCTGTCACCATCGGACTCCTGGACTGGGTGTAGTGTTGTCTCTCTGTGACCATGACTTGTCACCATCGGACTCTCTGTGACTGGGTTTGGTGTTGAAGCGGCTCTGTGACTGTGACCTGTCACAATCGGACTCTCTGTGACTGAGTGTAGTGTTGACTCACTGTGACTGTGACCTGTCACAATCGGACACCTGGTCTGGGTGCAGTGTTGAACCGGCTTTGTGACTGTGACTTGTCACCATCGGACACCTGGACTGGGTTTAGTGTTGACTCTCTGTGACTGTGACCTGTCAACATCAGACTCTCAGTGACTGTGACCTGTCACAATCAGACTCTCTGTGACTGGGTGTAGTGTTGACTCTCCGTGACTGTGACATGTCACCATCGAACTCTTGTGACTGGGTGTAGTGTTGTCTCTCTGTGACTGTGACCTGTCACCATCGGACTCTCTGTGACTGGGCGTAGTGTTGACTCTCTGTGACTGTGACCTTTCAACATTGGGCTCTCTGTGACTGTGTGTAGTGTTGAACCTGTTGTGTGACTGTGAAGTGACACCAACGGACTCTCTGTGACTGGGTGTGCTTTTGACTCTCTGTGACTGTGACCTCTGACCATCGGACTCCTGGACTGGGTGTAGTGTAGACTCTCTGTGACTGTGACATGTCACCATCGGACTCTCTGTGACTTGGTTTCGGGTTGACTCTCTGTGACTGTGACCTGTCACCATCGGACTCTCTTTGACTGGGTGTAGTATTGACTCTCCTTCACCATGATCTGTCACCATCGGACTCTCTGTGACCGCCGCCTGTCACCATCGGACTCTCTGTGACTGTGAGCTGTCAACATCGGACTCCTGGACTGGGTGTAGTGTTGAACCGGCTCTGTGACTGTGACCTGTCACCATCGGACTCCTGGACTCGGTGTTGTGTTGACTCTCTGTGACTGTGACATGTCACCAACGGACTCTCTGTGACTGGGTGTGCTTTTGACTCTCTGTGACTGTGACCTCTGACCATCGGACTCCTGGACTGGGTGTCGTGTAGCCTCTCTGTGACTGTGACATGTCACCATCGGACTCTCTGTGACTGGGTGTAGTATTGACTCTGCTTGACCATGATCTGTCACCATCGGACTCTCTGTGACCGCCGCCTGTCACCATCGGACTCTCTGTGACTGTGAGCTGTCAACATCGGACTCCTGGACTGGGTGTAGTGTTGAAC
Source organism: Mobula birostris (assembly GCF_030028105.1). Classification (NCBI taxonomy): domain Eukaryota; kingdom Metazoa; phylum Chordata; class Chondrichthyes; order Myliobatiformes; family Myliobatidae; genus Mobula; species Mobula birostris. The sequence goes on from NC_092372.1 coordinate 115,835,040, forward strand.
TAGCTCTGTGACTGTGACCTGTCACCATCGGACTCTTTGTGACTGGGTGTAGTGTTGACTCTTTGTGACCATGACCTGTCACCATCGAACTCTCTGTGACTGTGTGTAGTTTTGACTCTCTGTGACCATGACCTGTCACCATCAGACTCCTGGACTGGGTGTAGTGTTGAACCGGCTCTGTGACTGTGACCTGTCACCATCGGACTCCTGGACTCGGTGTTGTGTTGACTCTCTGTGTTGTGACATATCACCATCGGACTTTCTGTGACTGGGTGTAGTGCTGTCTCTCTGTGACTGTGACCTTTCACTATCGGACTCTCTGTGACTGGGTGTAGTGTTGACTCTTTGTGACCAAGACCTGTCAGCATCGAACTCTCTGTGACTGAGTGTAGTTTTGACTCTCTGTGCCCATGACCTGTCATCATCGGACTCCAGTACTGGGTGTAGTGTTGAACCGGCTCTGTGACTGTGACCTGTCACCATCGGACTCTTGTGACTGGATGTAGTGTTGTCTCTCTGTGACTGTGACCTGTCACCATCGGACTCTCTGTGACTGGGCGTAGTGTTGACTCTCTGTGACTGTGACCTTTCACCATTGGACTCTCTGTGACTGTGTGTAGTGTTGAACCTGCTCTGTGACTGTGAAGTGACATCAACGGACTCTCTGTGACTGGGTGTGCTTTTGACTCTCTGTGACTGTGACCTCTGACCATCGGACTCCTGGACTGGGTGTCGTGTAGACTCTCTGTGACTGTGACCTGTCATCATCGGACTCTCTGTGACTGGGTGTAGTATTGACTCTCCTTGACCATGATCTGTAACCATCGGACTCTCTGTGACCGCCGCCTGTCACCATCGGACTCTCTATGACTGTGAGCTGTAAACATCGGACTCCTGGACTGGGTGTAGTGTTGAACTAGCTCTGTGACTGTGACCTGTCACCATTGACACCAGGACTGGGCGTAGTGTTGTACCGGCTCTGTAATTGTGACCTGTCACCATAGGACTCTCTGTGTGTCTGGGTGTAGTTTGGACTCTCTGTGACCATGAACTGTCACCATCGGACTCTCTGTGACTGGGTGTTGTGTTGAACCGGCTCTGTGACTGTGAACTGTCACCATTAGACACCTGGTCTGGGTGTAGTGTTGAATCGGCTCTGTGACTGTGACCTGTCACCATCGGACTCCTGGACTGGGTGTTGTGTTGACTCTCTGTGACTGTGACATGTCACCATCGGCCTTTCTGTGACTGGGTGTAGTGCTGTCTCTCTGTGACTGTGACCTGCCACTATCAGACTCTCTGTGACTGGGTGTACTGTTGACTGTCTGTGACACTGACATGTCACCATTGGACTCCTGGACAGGGTGTTGTGTTGACCCTCTGTGACCGCAGCCTGTCACGATCCGAATCTCTGTGACTGATACATGTCACCATCGGACTCTCTGTGACTGGGTGTAGTGTTGTCTCTCTGTGACTGTGACCTGCCACTATCAGACTCTCTGTGACTGGGTGTAGTGTTGACTGTCTGTGACACTGACCTGTCACCATCGGACCCTCTGTGACCGCAGCCTGTCACCTTCGGAATCTCTGTGACTGTGACATGTCACCATCGGACTCTCTGTGACTGGGTGTAGTGTTGACTCTCTGTGACTGTGACCTGTCACCATTGGACTCTCTGTGACTGGGTGTAGTGTTGAACCTGCTCTGTGACTGTGAAGTGACACCAACGGACTCTCTGTGACTGTGACCTGTGACCACCGGACTCCTGGACTGGATGTAGTGTAGACTCTCTGTGACTGTGACATGTCACCATCGGACTCTCTGTGACTGGGTGTAGTGTTGACTCTCTGTGACTGTGACTTGTCACCATCGGACTCTCTGTGACTGGGTGTAGTGTTGACTCTCTGTGACCATGATCTGTCACCGTCGGACTCCTGGACTGGGTGTAGCGTTGAACCGGCTCTGTAACTGTGACCTGTCACCATCGGACTCTCTGTGACTGCGTGTAGTTTGGACTCTCTGTGACCATGATCTGTCACCATCGGACTCTTGGTCTGGGTGTAGTGTTGAATGACTGTGACCATGACCTGTCACGATCGGACTCTCTGTGACTGGGTTTAGTGTTGAAGCGGCTCTGTGATTGTGACCTGTCACCATCGGACTCTCTGTGACTGTGTGTAATGTTCACTCTCTGTGACTGTGACCTGTCACCATCGAACTCTCTGTGACTGGGTGTAGTTTTAACTCTCTGTGACCATGACCTGTCACCATCGGACTCCTGGACTGGGTGTAGTGTTGAATCGGCTCTGTGACTGTGACCTGTCACCATCGGTCTCCTGGACTGGGTGTTGTGTTGACTCTCTGTGACTGTGACATGTCACCATCGGCCTTTCTGTGACTGGGTGTAGTGCTGTCTCTCTGTGATTGTGACCTGTCACCATCGGACTCTCTATGACTGGGTGTAGTGTTGACTGTCTGTGATTGTGACCTGTCACCATCGGACTCCTGGACAGGGTGTTGTGTTGATCCTCTGTGACTGTGACATGTCACCATCGGCCTTTCTGTGACTGGGTGTAGTGCTGTCTCTCTGTGACTGTGACCTTTCACTATCAGACTCTCTGTGACTGGGTGTAGTGTTGACTCTCTATGACTGTGACCTGTCACCATCGGACTCTCTATGACTGGGTGTAGTGTTGACTGTCTGTGACTGTGACCTGTCACCATCGGACCCTCTGTGACCATGGCCTGTCGCGATCGGAATCTCTGTGACTGATACATGTCACTATCGGACTCTCTGTGACTGGGTGGAGTGTTGTCTCTCTGTGACAGTGACCCTGCCACCATCAGGCCTCTCTGAGACCTGTGTGTAGTGTTGACTGTCTGTGACACTGACCTGTCACCATCGGATCCTCTGTGACCGCAGCCTGTCACCATCGGAATCTCTGTGACTGTGACATGTCACCATCGGACTCTCTGTGACTGTGACCTGTGACCATCGGACTCCTGGACTGGATGTAGTGTAGACTCTCTGTGACTGTGACATGTCACCATCGGACTCTCTGTGACTGGGTGTAGTGTTGACTCTCTGTGACTGTAACCTGTCACCATCGGACTCTCTGTGACTGGGTGTAGTGTTGACTCTCTGTGAGCATGATCTGTCACCGGCGGACTCCTGACTGGGTATAGCGTTGAACCGGCTCTGTAACTGTGACCTGTCACCATCGGACTCTCTTTGACTGCGTGTAGTTTGGACTCTCTGTGACCATGATCTGTCACCATCGGACTCTTGGACTGGGTGTAGTGTTGACTGTCTGTGACCATGACCTGTCACAATCGGACTCTCTGTGACTGTGTGTAGTGTTGAAGCGGCTCTGTGATTGTGACCTGTCACCATCGGACTCCTGGACTCGGTGTTGTGTTGACCCTCTGTGACTGTGACATGTCACCTTCGGACTTTCTGTGACTGGGTGTAGTGTTGTCTTTCTGTGACTGTGACCTGTCACTAACGGTCTCTCTATGAGTGGGTGTAGTGTTGACTGTCTGTGACTGTGACCTGTCACCATCGGACTCTCTGCGACTGTGACCTGTCACCATCGGACTCTCTGTGACTGGGCGTAGTGTTGACTCTCTGTGACTGTGACATTTCACCATTGGACTCTCCGTGACTGGGTGTAGTGTTGAACCTCCTCTGTGACTGTGAAGTGACAACCAACGGACTCTCTGTGACTGGGTGTGCTTTTGACTGTCTGTGACTGTGACCTCTGACCATCGGACTCCTGGACTGGGTGTCGTGTAGACTCTCTGTGACTGTGACATGTCACCATCGGACTCTCTGTGACTGGGTGTAGTATTGACTCTCCTTGACCATGATCTGTCACCATCGGACTCTCTGTGACCGCCGCCTGTCACCATCGGACTCTCTGTAACTGTGAGCTGTCAACATCGGACTCCTGGACTGGGTGTAGTATTGAACTGGCTCTGTGACTGTGACCTGTCACCATCGGACTCTCTGTGACTGGGTGTAGTGTTGAAGCGGCTCTTTGACTGTGACCTGTCACCATTAGGCACCTGGTCTGGGTGTAGTGTTGAACCGGCTTTGTCACTTGACTTGTCACCATCGGACACCTGGGCTGGGTGTAGTGCTGTCTCTCTGTGACTGTGACCTGTCACAATCGGACTCCTTGACTTGGTGTAGTGTTGAACTGGCTCTGTGACTGTGATCTGTCACCATCGGACTCTCTGTGACTGGATGTAGTTTTGACTCTTTGTGACCAAGACCTGTCACCATCGAACTCTCTGTGACTGAGTGTAGTTTTGAATCTCTGTGACCATGACCTGTCACCATCGGACTCCTGGACTGGGTGTAGTGTTGAACCGACTCTGTGACTGTGACCTCTCACCATCGGACTCCTGGACTCGGTGTTGTGTTGACTCTCTGTGACTGTGACATGTCACCATCGGACTTTCTGTGACTGGGTGTAGTGTTGTCTCTCTGTGACTGTGACCTTTCACTATCGGACACTCTGTGACTAGGTGTAGTGTTGACTCTTTGTGACCAGGACCTGTCACCATCGAACTCTCTGTGACTGAGTGTAGTTTTGACTCTCTGTGACCATGACCTGTCACCATCGGACTCCAGGACTGGGTGTAGTGTTGAACCGGCTCTGTGACTGTGACCTCTCACCATCGGACTCCCTGTGACTGTGTGTAGTGTTGACTCTCTGTGACCATGACCTGTCACCATCGGACTCTCTGTGACTGGGCGTAGTGTTGACTCTCTGTGACTGTGACCTTTCACCATTGGACTCCCTGTGACAGTGTGTAGTGTTGAACCTGCTCTGTGACTGTGAAGTGACACCAACGGATTCTCTGTGACTGGGTGTGCTTTTGACTCTCTGTGACTGTGACCTGTGACCATCAGACTCCTGGACTGGGTGTAGTGTAGACTCTCAGTGACTGTGACCTGTGACCATCGGACTCTCTGTGACTGGGTGTAGTATTGACTCTCCTTGACAATGATCTGTCACCATCGGACTCTCTGTTACCGCCGCCTGTCACCATCGGACTCTACTGTGACTGTGACCTGTCACCATCGGACTCCTGGACTGGTTGTAGTGTTGAACTGGCTCTGTGACTGTGACCTGTCACCATCGGACTCTTTGTGACTGGGTATAGTGTTGACTCTTTGTGACCATGACCTGTCACCATCGGATTCCTGGACTGGGTGTAGTGTTGAACCGGCACTGTGACTGTGTCCTGTCACCATCAGACACCAGGACTGGGTGTAGTGTTGAGCCGGCTCTGTAATTGTGACCTGTCACCATCGGACGCTCCGTGTGACTGGGTGTAGTTTTGACTCTCTCTGACCATGACCTGTCACCATTGGACTCTCTGTGACTGGGTGTAGTGTTAAACCTGCTCTGTGACTGTGAAGTGACATCAACGGACTCTCTGTGACTGGGTGTGGTTTTGACTCTCTGTGACTGTGACCTGTGACCATCGGATTCCTGGACTGTGTTTAGTGTAGACTCTCTGTGACTGTGACATGTCACCATCGGACTCTCTGTGACTGGGTGTAGTGTTGACTCTCTGTTACTGTGAGATGTCACCATCGTACTCTCTGTGACTGGGTGTAGTATTGACTCTCTGTGACCATGATCTGTCACCGTCGGTCTCCTGGACTGGGTGTAGTGTTGAACCGGCTCTGTAATTGTGACCTGTCACCATCGGACTCTCTGTGTGACTGGGTGTAGTTTGGATTCTCTGTGACCATGAACTGTCACCATCGGACTCCTGGACGGGGTATAGTGTTGACTCTCTGTGACCATGACCTGTCACCATCGGACTCTGCGTGACTGGGTGTAGTGTTCAAGCGGCTCTGTGACTGTGACCTGTCACCATCGGACACCTGGACCGGGTGTAGTGTTGAACCGGCTCTGTGACTGTGACCTGTCACCATCGGACGCTCCGTGTGACAGGGTGTAGGTTTGACTCTCTCTGACCATGACCTGTCACCATTGGACACCTGGACTGGGTGTAGTGTTGAACCGGCTCTGTGACTGTGACCTGTCACCATCGGACTCCTGGACTGGGTGTTGTGTTGACTCTCTGTGTCTGTGACCTGTCACCATCGAACTCTCTGTGACTGGGTGTAGTGTTGACTCTCTGTGAACATGACCTGTCACCACCGGACTCCTGGACTGGGTGTAGTGTTGCACCGGCTCTGTGACTGTGACCTGTCACCATCGGACTCCTGGACTGGGTGTAGTGTTGACTCTCTGTGACTGTGACATGTCACCATCGGACTCTCTGTGACTGGGTGTAGAGTTGTCTCTCTGTGACTGTGACATGTCACCATCGGACTCTCTGTGACTGGGTGCAGTTTTGAATCTCTGTGATTGTGACCTGTCACCGTCGGAGTCACTGTGAGTGGGTGTAGTGTTGACTCTCTCTGACCATGATCTGTCACCGTCGGACTCCTGGACTGGGTGTAGTGTTGAACCGGCTCTGTAACTGTGACCTGTCACCATCGGACTCTCAGTGACTGGGTGTAGTTTTGACTCTCAGTGACCATGACCTGTCACCATCAGACTCCTGGACTGGGTGCAGTGTTGACTCTCTGTGACCATGACTTGTCACCACCGGACTCTCTGTGACTGGGTTTGGTGTTGAAGCGGCTTTGTGACTGTGACCTGTCACAGTCGGACTCTCTGTGACTGGGTGTAGTGTTGAACGGGCTCTGTCACTGTGACCTGTCACCATCGGACTTTTGGACTGGGTGTATTGTTGACTCTCTCTGACTGTGACATGTCACCATCGGACTCTCTGTGACTGGGTGTAGTGTTGACTCTCTGTGACTGTGACCTGTCACCATTGGACTCTCTGTGACTGGGTGTAGTGTTAAACCTGCTCTGTGACTGTGAAGTGACATCAACGGACTCTCTGTGACTGGGTGTGGTTTTGACTCTCTGTGACTGTGACCTGTGACCATCGGATTCCTGGACTGGGTTTAGTGTAGACTCTCTGTGACTGTGACATGTCACCATCGGACTCTCTGTGACTGGGTGTAGTGTTGACTCTCTGTTACTGTGACATGTCACCATCGTACTCTCTGTGACTGGGTGTAGTGTTGACTCTCTGTGAGCATGATCTGTCACCGTCGGACTCCTGGACTGGGTGTAGTGTTGAACCGGCTCTGTAATTGTGACCTGTCACCATCGGACTCTCTGTGTGACTGGGTGTAGTTTGGACTCTCTGTGACCATGAACTGTCACCATCGGACTCCTGGACGGGGTGTAGTGTTGACTCTCTGTGACCATGACCTGTCACCATCGGACTCTGTGTGACTGGGTGTAGTGTTGAAGCCGCTCTGTGACTGTGACCTGTCACCATCGGACTCCTGGACTGGGTGTTGTGTTGACTCTCTGTGACTGTGACATGTCACCATCGGACTTTCTGTGACAAGGTGTAGTGTTGTCTCTCTGTGACTGTGACCTTTCACTATCGGACTCTCTGTGACTGGGTGTAGTGTTGACTCTTTGTGACCAAGACCTGTCACCATCGAACTCTCTGTGACTGAGTGTAGTTTTGCATCTCTGTGGACATGACCTGTCACCATCGGGCTCCTGGACTGGGTGTAGTGTTGAACCGGCTCTGTGACTGTGACCTGTCACCATCGGACTCTCTGTGACTGGGTGTAGTGTTGACTCTCTGTGAGCATGATCTGTCACCGTCGGACTCCTGGACTGGGTGTAGTGTTGAACCGGCTCTGTAATTGTGACCTGTCACCATCGGACTCTCTGTGTGACTGGGTGTAGTTTGGACTCTCTGTGACCATGAACTGTCACCATCGGACTCCTGGACGGGGTGTAGTGTTGACTCTCTGTGACCATGACCTGTCACCATCGGACTCTGTGTGACTGGGTGTAGTGTTGACTCTCTGTGAGCATGATCTGTCACCATCGGACTCCTGGACTGGGTGTAGTGTTGCACCGGCTCTGTGACTGTGACCTGTCACAATCGGACTCTGGACTGGGTGTAGTGTTGACTTTCTCTGACTGTGACATGTCACCATCGGACTCTCTGTGACTGGGTGTAGTGTTGACTCTCTGTGACTGTGACCTGTCACCATCGGACTCTCTATGACTGGGTGTAGTGTTGACTGTCTATGACTGTGATCTGTCACCATCGGACTCTCTGTGACTGCGGCCTGTCACCATCGGACTCTCTGTGACTGTTACCTGTCACCATCGGACTCTCTGTGACGGTGTGTAGTGTTGACGCTCTGCGACCATGACCTGTCACCATCGAACTCTCTGTGACTGGGTGTAGTGTTGACTGTCTGTGAACATGACCTGTCACCATCGCACTCCTGGACTGGGTGTAGTGTTGAACCGGCTCTGTGACTGTGACCTGTCACTATCGGACTCTCTGTGAGTGGGTGTAGTTTTGAATCTCTGTGATTGTGACCTGTCACCGTTGGAGTCTCTGTGAGTGGGTGTAGTGTTGACTCTCTCTGACCATGATCTGTCACCGTCGGACTCCTGGACTGGGTGTAGTGTTGATCCGGCTCTGTAACTGTGACCTGTCACCATCGGACTCTCAGTGACTGGGTGTAGTTTTGACTCTCAGTGACCATGACCTGTCACCATCAGACTCCTGGACTGGGTGTAGTTTTGACTCTCTGTGACCATGACTTGTCACCACCGGAATCTCTGTGACTGGGTTTGGAGTTGATGCGGCTCTGTGACTGTGACCTGTCACAATCGGACTCTCTGTGACTGTGTGTAGTGTTGACTCTCTGTGAACATGACCTGTCACCATCGGACTCCTGGACTGGGTGTAGTGTTGCACCGGCTCTGTGACTGTGACCTGTCACAATCGCACTCCTGGACGGGGTGTAATGTTGACTCTGTGTGACTGTGACCTGTCACCATCGGACTCCTGGACTGGGTGTAGTGTTGACTCTCTGTGACTGTGACATGTCACCATCGGACTCTCTGTGACTGGGTGTAGTGTTGTCTCTCTGTGACTGTGACATGTCACCGTCGAAGTCTCTGTGAGTGGGTGTAGTGTGGACTCTCTCTGACCATGATCTGTCACCGTCGGACTCCTGGACTGGGTGTAGTGTTGACTCTCTGTGAGCATGATCTGTCACCGTCGGACTCCTGGACTGGGTGTAGTGTTGAACCGGCTCTGTAATTGTGACCTGTCACCATCGGACTCTCTGTGTGACTGGGTGTAGTTTGGACTCTCTGTGACCATGAACTGTCACCATCGGACTCCTGGACGGGGTGTAGTGTTGACTCTCTGTGACCATGACCTGTCACCATCGGACTCTGTGTGACTGGGTGTAGTGTTGAAGCCGCTCTGTGACTGTGACCTGTCACCATCGGACTCCTGGACTGGGTGTTGTGTTGACTCTCTGTGACTGTGACATGTCACCATCGGACTTTCTGTGACTGGGTGTAGTTTTGTCTCTCTGTGACTGTGACCTTTCACTATCGGTCTCTCTGTGACTGGGTGTAGTGTTGACTCTTTGTGACCAAGACCTGTCACCATCGAACTCTCTGTGACTGAGTGTAGTTTTGACTCTCTGTGAACATGACCTGTCACCATCGGGCTCCTGGACTGGGTGTAGTGTTGAACCGGCTCTGTGACTGTGACCTGTCACCATCGGACTCTCTGTGACTGTGTGTAGTTTTGACTCTCTGTGAACATGACCTGTCACCATCGGACTCCTGGACTGGGTGTAGTGTTGCACCGGCTCTGTGACTGTGACCTGTCACAATCGGACTCCTGGACTGGGTGTAGTGTTGACTCTCTGTGACTGTGACCTGTCACCATCGGATTCCTGGAATGGGTGTAGTGTTGACTGTCTGTGACTGTGACATGTCACCATCCGACTCTCTGTGACTGGGTGTAGTGTTGTGTCTCTGTGACTGTGACATGTCACCATCGGACTCTCTGTGAGTGGGTGTAGTTTTGAATCTCTGTGATTGTGACCTGTCACCGTCGGAGTCTATGTGAGAGGGTGTAGTGTTGACTGTCTCTGACCATGATCTGTCACCGTCGGACTCCTGGACTGGGTGTAGTGTTGAACCGGCTCTGTAACTGTGACCTGTCACCATCGGACTCTCAGTGACTGGGTGTAGTTTTGACTCTCAGTGACCATGACCTGTCACCATCAGACTCCTGGACTGGGTGTAGTGTTGACTCTCTGTGACCATGATTTGTCACCACCGGAATCTCTGTGACTGGGTTTGGTGTTGATGCGGCTCTGTGACTGTGACCTGTCACCATCGGACTGTCTGTGACTGGGTGTAGTGTTGACTCTCTGTGACTGTGACATGTCACCATCGGACTCTCTGTGACTGGGTGTAGTGTTGACTCTCTGTGACTGTGACATGTCACCATCGGACTCTCTGTGACTGGGTGTAGTTTTGAATCTCTGTGATTGTGACCTGTCACCGTCGGAATCACTGTGAGTGGGTGTAGTGTTGAATCTCTGTGATTGTGACCTGTCACCGTCGGAGTCACTGTGAGTGGGTGTAGTGTTGACTCTCTCTGACCATGATCTGTCACCGTTGGACTCCTGGACTGGGTGTAGTGTTGAACCGGCTCTGTGACTGTGACCTGTCACCGTCGGAGTCACTGTGAGTGGGTGTAGTGTTGACTCTCTGTGACTGTGACCTGTCACCATCAGACTCTCAGTGACTGGGTGTAGTGTTGAATCTCTGTGACTGTGACATGTCACCATCGGGCTCTCTGTGACTGGGTGTAGTGTTGAATCTCTGTGATTGTGACCTGTCACCGTCGGAGTCACTGTGAGTGGGTGTAGTGTTGACTCTCTCTGACCATGATCTGTCACCATCGGACTCCTGGACTGGGTGTAGTGTTGAACCGGCTCTGTAAATGTGACCTGTCACAATCAGACTCTCTGTGACTGGGTGTAGTGTTGAATCTCTGTGACTGTGACATGTCACCATCGGACTCTCTGTGACTGGGTGTAGTGTTGACTCTCTGTGACTGTGACCTGTCACAATCGGACTCTCTGTGACTGGGTGTAGTGTTGACTCTCTGTGACCATGATCTGTCACCGTCGGACTCCTGGACTGGGTGTAGTGTTGAACCGGCTCTGTAACTGTGACCCGTCACCATCGGACTTTCAGTGACTGGGTGTAGTTTTGACTCTCAGTGACAATGACCTGTCACCATCAGACTCCTGGCCTGGGTTTAGTGTTTACTCTCTGTGACCATGACTTGTCACCACCGGACTCTCTGTGACTGGGTTTGGTGTTGAAGCGGCTCTGTGACTGTGATCTGTCACAATCGGATTCTCTGTGACTGGGTGTAGTGTTGACTCTCTGTGACTCTCACCTGTCACCATCGGACCACTGGAATGTGTGTAGTGTTGACTCTCTGTGACTTTCACCTGTCACCGTCGGACTCTTTATGACTGGGTGTAGTGTTGACTCTTTGTGACCAAGACCTGTCACCATCGAACTCTCTGTGACTGAGTGTAGTTTTGACTCTCTGTGAACATGACCTGTCACCATCGGGCTCCTGGACTGGGTGTAGTGTTGAACCGGCTCTGTGACTGTGACCTGTCACCATCGGACTCTCTGTGACTGTGTGTAGTGTTGACTCTCTGTGAACATGACCTGTCACCATCGGACTCCTGGACTGGGTGTAGTGTTGCACCGGCTCTGTGACTGTGACCTGTCACAATCGGACTCCTGGACTGGGTGTAGTGTTGACTCTCTGTGACTGTGACCTGTTACCATCGGATTCCTGGACTGGGTGTAGTGTTGACTCTCTGTGACTGTGACATGTCACCATCGGACTCTCTGTGACTGGGTGTAGTGTTGTCTCTCTGTGACTGTGACATGTCACCATCGGAATCTCTGTGAGTGGGTGTAGTTTTGAATCTCTGTGATTGTGACCTGTCACCGTCGGAGTCTCTGTGAGTGGGTGTAGTGTTGACTCTCTCTGACCATGATCTGTCACCGTCCGACTCCTGGACTGGGTGTAGTGTTGAACCGGCTCTGTAAATGTGACCTGTCACCATCGGACTCTCAGTGACTGGGTGTAGTTTTGACTCTCAGTGACCATGACCTGTCACCATCAGACTCCTGGACTGGGTGTAGTGTTGACTCTCTGTGACCATGACTTGTCACCACCGGAATCTCTGTGACTTGGTTTGGTGTTGATGCGGCTCTGTGACTGTGACCTGTCACCATCGGACTGTCTGTGACTGGGTGTAGTGTTGACTCTCTGTGACTGTGACATGTCACCATCGGACTCTCTGTGACTGGGTGTAGTGTTGACTCTCTGTGACTGTGACATGTCACCATCGGAATCTCTGTGACTGGGTGTAGTTTTGAATCTCTGTGATTGTGACCTGTCACCGTCGGAGTCACTGTGAGTGGGTGTAGTGTTGACTCTCTCTGACAATGATCTGTCACCGTCGGACTCCTGGACTGGGTGTAGTGTTGAACCGGCTCTGTAACTGTGACCTGTCACCATCGGACTCTCAGTGACTGGGTGTAGTTTTGACTCTCTGTGACCATGACCTGTCACCATCAGACTCCTGGACTGGGTTTAGTGTTGACTCTCTGTGACCATGACTTGTCACCACCGGACTCTCTGTGACTGGGTTTGGTGTTGAAGCGGCTCTGTGACTGTGACCTGTCACCATCGGACTGTCTGTGACTGGGTGTAGTGTTGACTCTCTGTGACTGTGACATGTCACCATCGGACTCTCTGTGACTGGGTGTAGTGTTGACTCTCTGTGACTGTGACATGTCACCATCGGAATCTCTGTGACTGGGTGTAGTTTTGAATCTCTGTGATTGTGACCTGTCACCGTCGAAGTCACTGTGAGTGGGTGTAGTGTTGACTCTCTCTGACAATGATCTGTCACCGTCGGACTCCTGGACTGGGTGTAGTGTTGAACCGGCTCTGTAACTGTGACCTGTCACCATCGGACTCTCAGTGACTGGGTGTAGTTTTGACTCTCTGTGACCATGACCTGTCACCATCAGACTCCTGGACTGGGTTTAGTGTTGACTCTCTGTGACCATGACTTGTCACCACCGGACTCTCTGTGACTGGGTTTGGTGTTGAAGCGGCTCTGTGACTGTGACCTGTCACAATCGGATTCTCTGTGACTGGGTGTAGTGTTGACTCTCTGTGACTCTCACCTGTCACCATCGGACACCTGGAATGTGTGTAGTGTTGACTCTCTGTGACTTTGACCTGTCACCGTCGGACTCTTTATGACTGGGTGTAGTGTTGTCTCTCTGTGACTGTGGCCTGTCACAATCGGACTCCTGGAGTGGGTGTAGTGTTGACTCTCTCTGACTGTGACATGTCACCATCTGACTCTCTGTGACTGGGTGTAGTGTTGGCTCTCTGTGACTGTGACCTGTCACCATCGGACTCTCTATGACTGGGTGTAGTGTTGACTCGCTATGACTGTGATCTGTCACCATCGGACTCTCTGTGACTGCGGCCTGTCACCATCGGACTCTCTGTGACTGTTACCTGTCACCATCGGACTCTCTGTGACGGTGTGTAGTGTTGACGCTCTCCGACCATGACCTGTCACCATCGAACTCTCTGTGACTGGGTGTAGTGTTGACTGTCTGTGAACATAACCTGTCACCATCGCACTCCTGGACTCGGTGTAGTGTTGAACCGGCTCTGTGACTGTGACCTGTCACCATCGGACTCCTGGACTGGGTGTAGTGTTGACTCTCTGTGACTGTGACCTGTCACCATCGGACTCCTGGACTGGGTTTTGTGTTGACTCTCTGTGACTGTGACATGTCACCGTCGGAGTCTCTGTGACTGGGTGTAGTGTTGACTCTCTGTCACCATGATCTGTCACCGTCGGACTCCTGGACTGGGTGTGGTTTTGAACCGGCTCTGTAACTTTGACCTGTCACCATCGGACTCTCAGTGACTGGGTGTAGTTTTGACTCTCTGTGACCATGACCTGTCACCATCGGACTCCTGGACTGGGTGTAGTGTTGTCTCTCTGTGACCATGACTTGTCACCATCGGACTCTCTGTGACTGGGTTTGGTGTTGAAGCGGCTCTGTGACTGTGACCTGTCACAATCGGACTCTCTGTGACTTGGTTTCGGGTTGACTCTCTGTGACTGTGACCTGTCACCATCGGACTCTCTTTGACTGGCTGTAGTATTGACTCTCCTTGACCATGATCTGTCACCATCGGACTCTCTGTGACCGCCGCCTGTCACCATCGGACTCTCTGTGACTGTGAGCTGTCAACATCGGACTCCTGGACTGGGTGTAGTGTTGAACCGGCTCTGTGACTGTGACCTGTCACCATCGGACTCCTGGACTCGGTGTTGTGTTGACTCTCTGTGACTGTGACATGTCACCAACGGACTCTCTGTGACTGGGTGTGCTTTTGACTCTCTGTGACTGTGACCTCTGACCATCGGACTCCTGGACTGGGTGTCGTGTAGCCTCTCTGTGACTGTGACATGTCACCATCGGACTCTCTGTGACTGGGTTTAGTATTGACTCTGCTTGACCATGATCTGTCACCATCGGACTCTCTGTGACCGCCGCCTGTCACCGTCGGACTCCTGGACTGGGTCTGGTTTTGAACCGGCTCTGTAACTTTGACCGGTCACCATCGGACTCTCAGTGACTGGGTGTAGTTTTGACTCTCTGTGACCATGACCTTTCACCATCGGACTCCTGGACTGGGTGTAGTGTTGTCTCTCTGTGACCATGACCTGTCACCATCGGACTCCTGGACTGGGTGTAGTGTTGACTCTCTCTGACTGTGACCTGTCACCATCGGACTCCTGGACTGGGTGTAGGGTTGACTCTCTGTGACTGTGACCTGTCACTATCGGACTCCTGGACTGGGTTTAGTGTTGACTCTCTGTGACTGTGACATGTCACCATCGGACTCCTGGACTGGGTTTTGTGTTGACTCTCTGTGACTGTGACATGTCACCGTCGGAGTCTCTGTGACTGGGTGTAGTGTTGACTCTCTGTGACCATGATCTGTCACCGTCGGACTCCTGGACTGGGTATGGTTTTGAACCGGCTCTGTAACTTAGACCTGTCACCATCGGACTCTCAGTGACTGGGTGTAGTTTTGACTCTCTGTGCCCATGACCTGTCACCATCGGACTCCTGGACTGGGTGTAGTGTTGTCTCTCTGTGACCATGACTTGTCACCATCGGACACTCTGTGACTGGGTTTGGTGTTGAAGCTGCTCTGTGACTGTGACCTGTCACAATCGGACTCTCTGTGACTGAGTGTAGTGTTGACTCTCTGTGACTGTGACCTGTCACAATCGGACACCTGGTCTGGGTGCAGTATTGAACCGGCTTTGTGACTTTGACTAGTCACCATCGGACACCTGGACTGGGTGTAGTGTTGACTATCTGTGACTGTGACCTGTCACCATCGGACTCTTTATGACTGGGTGTAGGGTTTTCTCTCTGTGACGGTGGCCTGTCACCATCGGACTCACTGTGACTGTGATCTGTCACCATCGGACTCTCTGTGACCGGGTGTTGTGTTGACTCTCTGTGACCATGAGCTGTCACCATCGGACTCCTGGACTGGGTGTAGTGTTGAACGGGCTCTGTGACTGTGACCTGTCACCATCGGACTCTTGGACTGGGTGTAGTGTTGACTCTCTGTGACTGTGACCTGTCACCATTGGACTTTCTGTGACTGGGTGTAGTGTTAAACCTGCTCTGTGACTGTGAAGTGACACCAACGGACTCTCTGTGACTGGGTGTGGTTTTGACTCTCTGTGACTGTGACCTGTGTCCATCGGATTCCTGGACTGGGTGTAGTGTAGACTCTCTGTGACTGTGACATGTCACCATCGGACTCTCTGTGACTGGGTGTAGTGTTGACTCTCTGTGACCATGATCTGTCACCATCGAACTCCTGGACTGGGTGTAGTGTTGAACCGGCTCTGTAATTGTGACCTGTCACCATCGGACTCTCTGTGTGACTGGGTGTAGTTTGGACTCTCTGTGACCATGAACTGTCACCATTGGACTCCTGGACGGGGTGTAGTGTTGACTCTCTGTGACCATGACCTGTGACCATCGGACTCTGTGTGACTGGCTGTAGTGTTGAAGCGGCTCTGTGACTGTGACCTGTCACCATCGGACTCTCTGTGACTGGGTGTAGTGTTGACTCTGTCTGACTGTGACCTGTCACCATCGGACTCTCTGTACTATGTGTTGTGTTGACTCTCTGTGACTGTGACATGACACCATCGGACTTTCTGTGACTGGGTGTAGTGCTGTCTCTCTGTGACTGTGACCTTTCACTATCGGTCTCTCTGTGACTGGGTATAGAGTTGACTCTCTATGACTGTGACCTGTCACCATCGGACTCTCTATGGCTGGGTGTAGTGTTCACTGTCTGTGACTGTGACCTGTCACCATCGGACCCTCTATGGCCGTGGCCTGTCACGATCGGAATCTCTGTGACTGTGACATGTCACCATCGGCCTGTCTGTGACTGGGTGTAGTGTTGTCTCTCTGTGACTGTGACCTGTCACCATTGAACTCTCTGTGACTGGGTGTAGTGTTGAACCTGCTCTGTGACTGTGAAGTGACACCAACGGACTCTCTGTGACTATGACCTGTCACAATCGGACACCTGGTCTGGGTGCAGTGTTGAACCGGCTTTGTGACTGTGACTTGTCACCATCGGACACCTGGACTGGGTGTGGTGTTGACTCTCTGTGACTGTGAACTGTCACCATCAGACTCTCTGTGACTGTGACCTGTCACTATCAGACTCTCTGTGACTGGGTGTAGTATTGACTCTCTGTGACTGTGGCCTGTCACCATCAGGCTCTCTGTGACTGTGATATGTCTCCATCGGACTCCTGGACTGGGTGTAGTGTTGAACGGGCTCTGTGACTGTGACCTGTCACCATCGGACTCTTGGACTGGGTGTAGAGTTGACACTCTGTGACTGTGACCTGTCACCATCGGATTCTTGGACTGGGTGTAGTGTAGACTCTCTGTGACTGTGACATGTCACCATCGGACTCTCTGTGACTATGTGTAGTGTTGACTCTCTGTTACTGTGTCATGTCACCATCGTACTCTCTGTGACTGGGTGTAGTATTGACTCTCTGTGACCATGATCTCTCACCGTCGGACTCGTGGACTGGGTGTAGTGTTGAACCGGCTCTGTAATTGTGAACTGTCACCATCGGACTCTCTGTGTGACTGGGTGTAGTTTGGACTCTCTGTGACTGTGACATGTCACCATCGGACTCCTGGACTGGGTGTAGTGTTGACTCTCTGTGACTGTGACCTGTCACCATCAGACTCTCAGTGACTGTGACCTGTCACTATCAGACTCTCTGTGACTGGGTGTAGTGTTGCACCGGCTCTGTGACTGTGACCTGTCATAATCGGACTCCTGGACTGGGTGTAGTGTTGCCTCTGTGACTGTGACATGTCACCATCGGACTCCTGGACTGGGTGTAGTGTTGACTCTCTGTGACTGTGACATGTCACCATCGGACTCTCTGTGACTGGGTGCAGTGTTGTCTCTCTCTGACCATGATCTGTCACCGTCGGACTCCTGGACTAGGTGTAGTGTTGAACCGGCTCTGCAACTGTGACCTGTCACCATCGGACTCTTAGTGACTGGGTGTAGTTTTGACTCTCAGTGACCATGACCTGTCACCATCAGACTCCTTGACTGGGAGTAGTGTTGACTCTCTGTGACCATGACTTGTCACCACCGGACTCTCTGTGACTGGGTTTGGTGTTGAAGCGGCTCTGTGACTGTGACCTGTCACAATCGGACTCTCTGTGACTGGGTGTACTGTTGACTCTCTGTGACTGTGACCTGTCACCATCGGACATCTGGGCTGGGTGCAGTGTTGAACCGGCTTTGTGACTGTGACTTGCCACCATCGGACTCCTTGACTGGGTGTAGTGTTGACTCTCTGTGACTGTGACATGTCACCATCGGACTTTCTGTGACTGGGTGTAGAGCTGTCTCTCTGTGACTGTGACCTTTCACTATCGGACTCTCTGTGACTGGGTGTAGAGTTGACTCTCAGTGACTGTGACCTGTCACTATCAGACTCTCTGTGACTGTGACCTGTCACAATCGGACTCCTCGACTGGGTGTAGTGTTGACTCTCTGTGACTGTGACCTGTCACCATCGGACTCCTGGACTGGGTGTAGTGTTGACTCTCTGTGACTGTGACATGTCACCATCGGACTCTCTGTGACTGGGTGAAGTGTTGTCTCTCTCTGACCATGATCTGTCACCGTCGGACTCCTGGACTGGGTGTAGTGTTGAACCGGCTCTGTAACTGTGACCTGTCACCATCGGACTCTCAGTGACTGGGTGTAGTTTTGACTCTCTGTGACTGTGACCTGTCACCATCGGACATCTGGGCTGGGTGCAGTGTTGAACCGGCTTTGTGACTGTGACTTGTCACCATCGGACACCTGGACTGTGTTTAGTGTTGTCTCTCTGGGACTGTGGCCTGTCACCATCGGACTCTCTGTGACCGGGTGCTGTGTTGACCCTCTGTGACTGCGTCCTGTCACAATCGGACTCCTGGACTGGGTGTAGTGTTGAACCGGCTTTGTGACTGTGACTTGTCACCATCGGACACCTGGACTGGGTGTGGTGTTGACTCTCTGTGACTGTGACCTGTCACCATCAGACTCTCTGTGACTGTGACCTGTCACTGTCAGACTCTCTGTGACTGGGTGTAGCATTGACTCTCTGTGACTCTGGCCTGTCACCATTGGACTCTCTGTGACTGGGTGTAGTGCTGTCTCTCTGTGACTGTGACCTTTCACTATTGGACTCTCTGTGACTGGGTGTAATATTGACTCTCTGTGACTGTGGCCTGTCACCATCAGACTCTCTGTGACTGTGATCTGTCACCATCGGACTCCTGGACTGGGTGTAGTGTTGAACGGGCTCTGTGACTGTGACCTGTCACCATCGGACTATTGGACTGGGTGTAGTGTTGACACTCTGTGACTGTGACCTGTCACCATCGGACTCTTGGTCTGGGTGTAGTGTAGACTCTCTGTGACTGTGACATGTCACCATCGGACTCTCTGTGACTATGTGTAGTGTTGACTCTCTGTTACTGTGACATGTCACCACCGTACTCTCTGTGACTGGGTGTAGTATTGACTCTCTGTGACCATGATCTGTCACCGTCGGACTCCTGGACTGGGTGTAGCGTTGAACTGGTTCTGTAACTGTGACCTGTCACCATCGGACCATCTGTGACTGCGTGTAGTTTGGGCTCTCTGTGACCATGATCTGTCACCATCGGACTCTCGGACTGGGTGTAGTGTTGACTGTTTGTGACCATGACCTGTCACGATCGGACTCTCTGTGACTGGGTGCAGTGTTGAAGCGGCTCTGTGATTGTGACCTGTCACCATCGGACTCTCTGTGACTGGGTGTCGTTTTGACTCTCTGTGACCATGATCTGTCACCGTCGGACTCCTGGACTGGGTGTAGTTTTGAACCGGCTCTGTAACTGTGACCTGTCACCATCGGACTCTCAGTGACTGGGTGTAGTTTTCACTCTCTGTGACTGTGACATGTCACCATCGGACTCTCTATGACTGGGTGTAGCGTTGTCTCTCTCTGACCATGATCTGTCACCGTCGGACTCCTGGACCGGGTGTAGCGTTGAACTGGTTCTGTAACTGTGACCTGTCACCATCGGACCCTCTGTGACTGCGTGTAGTTTGAGCTCTCTGTGACCATGATCTGTCACCATCGGACTCTCGGACTGGGTGTAGTGTTGACTGTTTGTGACCATGACCTGTCACGATCGGACTCTCTGTGACTGGGTGCAGTGTTGAAGCGGCTCTGTGATTGTGACCTGTCACCATCGGACTCTCTGTGACTGGGTGTAATTTTGACTCTCTGTGACCATGATCTGTCACCGTCGGACTCGTGGACTGGGTGTAGTGTTGAACCGGCTCTGTAATTGTGAACTGTCACCATCGGACTCTCTGTGTGACTGGGTGTAGTTTGGACTCTCTGTGACTGTGACATGTCACCATCGGACTCCTGGACTGGGTGTAGTGTTGACTCTCTGTGACTGTGACCTGTCACCATCAGACTCTCAGTGACTGTGACCTGTCACTATCAGACTCTCTGTGACTGGGTGTAGTGTTGCACCGGCTCTGTGACTGTGACCTGTCAGAATCGGACTCCTGGACTGGGTGTAGTGTTGCCTCTGTGACTGTGACATGTCACCATCGGACTCCTGGACTGGGTGTAGTGTTGACTCTCTGTGACTGTGACATGTCACCATCGGACTCTCTGTGACTGGGTGCAGTGTTGTCTCTCTCTGACCATGATCTGTCACCGTCGGACTCTTGGACTAGGTGTAGTGTTGAACCGGCTCTGCTACTGTGACCTGTCACCATCGGACTCTTAGTGACTGGGTGTAGTTTTGACTCTCAGTGACCATGACCTGTCACCATCAGACTCCTTGACTGGGAGTAGTGTTGACTCTCTGTGACCATGACTTGTCACCACCGGACTCTCTGTGACTGGGTTTGGTGTTGAAGCGGCTCTGTGACTGTGACCTGTCACAATCGGACTCTCTGTGACTGGGTGTACTGTTGACTCTCTGTGACTGTGACCTGTCACCATCGGACATCTGGGCTGGGTGCAGTGTTGAACCGGCTTTGTGAATGTGACTTGCCACCATCGGACTCCTTGACTGGGTGCAGTGTTGACTCTCTGTGACTGTGACATGTCACCATCGGACTTTCTGTGACTGGGTGTAGAGCTGTCTCTCTGTGACTGTGACCTTTCACTATTGGACTCTCTGTGACTGGGTGTAGAGTTGACTCTCAGTGACTGTGACCTGTCACTATCAGACTCTCTGTGACTGTGACCTGTCACAATCGGACTCCTCGACTGGGTGTAGTGTTGACTCTCTGTGACTGTGACCTGTCACCATCGGACTCCTGGACTGGGTGTAGTGTTGACTCTCTGTGACTGTGACATGTCACCATCGGACTCTCTGTGACTGGGTGAAGTGTTGTCTCTCTCTGACCATGATCTGTCACCGTCGGACTCCTGGACTGGGTGTAGTGTTGAACCGGCTCTGTAACTGTGACCTGTCACCATCGGACTCTCAGTGACTGGGTGTAGTTTTGACTCTCTGTGACTGTGACCTGTCACCATCGGACATCTGGGCTGGGTGCAGTGTTGAACCGGCTTTGTGACTGTGACTTGTCACCATCGGACACCTGGACTGTGTTTAGTGTTGTCTCTCTGGGACTGTGGCCTGTCACCATCGGACTCTCTGTGACCGGGTGCTGTGTTGACCCTCTGTGACTGCGTCCTGTCACAATCGGACTCCTGGACTGGGTGTAGTGTTGAACCGGCTTTGTGACTGTGACTTGTCACCATCGGACACCTGGACTGGGTGTAGCATTGACTCTCTGTGACTCTGGCCTGTCACCATTGGACTCTCTGTGACTGGGTGTAGTGCTGTCTCTCTGTGACTGTGACCTTTCACTATTGGACTCTCTGTGACTGGGTGTAATATTGACTCTCTGTGACTGTGGCCTGTCACCATCAGACTCTCTGTGACTGTGATCTGTCACCATCGGACTCCTGGACTGGGTGTAGTGTTGAACGGGCTCTGTGACTGTGACCTGTCACCATCGGACTATTGGACTGGGTGTAGTGTTGACACTCTGTGACTGTGACCTGTCACCATCGGACTCTTGGACTGGGTGTAGTGTAGACTCTCTGTGACTGTGACATGTCACCATCGGACTCTCTGTGACTATGTGTAGCGTTGACTCTCTGTTACTGTGACATGTCACCATCGTACTCTCTCTGACTGGGTGTAGTATTGACTCTCTGTGACCATGATCTGTCACCGTCGGACTCCTGGACTGGGTGTAGCGTTGAACTGGTTCTGTAACTGTGACCTGTCACCATCGGACCATCTGTGACTGCGTGTAGTTTGGGCTCTCTGTGACCATGATCTGTCACCATCGGACTCTCAGACTGGGTGTAGTGTTGACTGTTTGTGACCATGACCTGTCACGATCGGACTCTCTGTGACTGGGTGCAGTGTTGAAGCGGCTCTGTGATTGTGACGTGTCACCATCGGACTCTCTGTGACTGGGTGTCGTTTTGACTCTCTGTGACCATGATCTGTCACCGTCGGACTCCTGGACTGGGTGTAGTTTTGAACCGGCTCTGTAACTGTGACCTGTCACCATCGGACTCTCAGTGACTGGGTGTAGTTTTCACTCTCTGTGACTGTGACATGTCACCATCGGACTCTCTGTGACTGGGTGTAGCGTTGTCTCTCTCTGACCATGATCTGTCACCGTCGGACTCCTGGACCGGGTGTAGCGTTGAACTGGTTCTGTAACTGTGACCTGTCACCATCGGACCCTCTGTGACTGCCTGTAGTTTGAGCTCTCTGTGACCATGATCTGTCACCATCGGACTCTCGGACTGGGTGTAGTGTTGACTGTTTGTGACCATGACCTGTCACGATCGGACTCTCTGTGACTGGGTGCAGTGTTGAAGCGGCTCTGTGATTGTGACCTGTCACCATCGGACTCCCTGTGACTGGGTGTAATTTTGACTCTCTGTGACTGTGACCTGTCACCATCGGACTCCTGGACTGGGTGTTGTGTTGACTCTCTGTGACTGTGACATGTCACCATCGGACTTTCTGTGACTGGGTGTAGTGTTGACTCTCTATGACTGTGACATGTCACCATCGGTCTCTCTATGACTGGGTGTAGTGTTGACTGTCTGTGACTCTGACCTGTCAACATCAGACCCTCTGTGACCGCGGCCTGTCACCATCAGAATCTTTGTGACTGTGACATGTCACCATCAGACTCTCTGTGACTGAGTGTAGTGTTGTCTCTCTGTGACTGTGACCTGCCACCATCGGACTCTCTGTGACTGGGTGTAGTTTTGACTCTCTGTGACCATGATCTGTCACCGTCGGATTCCTGGACTGGGTGTAGTTTTGAACCGGCTCTGTAACTTTGACCTGTCACCATCGGACTCTCAGTGACTGGGTGTAGTTTTGACTCTCTGTGACCATGACCTGTCACCATCGGACTCCTGGACTGGGTGTAGTGTTGAATCTCTGTGACCATGACTTGTCACCATCGGACTCTCTGTGACTGGGTTTGTTGTTGAAGCTGCTCTGTGACTGTGACCTGTCACAATCGGTCTCACTGTGACTGGGTGTAGTGTTGACTCTCAGTGACTGTGACCTGTCACCATCGGACACCTGGTCTGGGTGCAGTTTTGAACCGGCTTTGTGACTGTGACATGTCACCATCGGACACCTGGACTGGGTGTAGTGTTGACTCTCTGTGACTTTGAATGTCACCATCAGACTGTCTGTGACTGTGATCTGTCACTATTAGACTCTCTGTGACTGGGTGTAGTGTTGACTCTCTGTGACTGTGACCTGTCAGCATCGGACTCTTTATGACTGGGTGTAGGGTTGTCTCTCTGTGACTGTGGCCTGTCACCATCGGACTTTCTGTGACTGTGATCTGTCGCCATCGGACTCCTGGACTGGGTGTAGTGTTGAACGGGCTCTGTGACTGTGACCTGTCACCATCGGACACTTGGACTGGGTGTAGTGTTGACACTCTGTGACTGTGACCTGTCACCATCGGACTCCTGGACTGGGTGTAGTGTTGACTCTCTCTGACTGTGACCTGTCACCATTGGACTCTCTGTGACTGGGTGTAGTGTTAAACCTGCTCTGTGACTGTGAAGTGACACCAACGGACTCTCTGTGACTGGGTGTGGTTCTGACTCTCTGTGACTGTGACCTGTGACCATCGGATTCCTGACTGGGTGTAGTGTAGACTCTCTGTGACTGTGACATGTCACCATCGGACTCTCTGTGACTGTGTGTAGTGTTGACTCTCTGTTACTGTGACATGTCACCATCGTACTCTCTGTGATTGGGTGTAGTATTGACTCTCTGTGACCATGACCTGTCACCATCGGACTCTGTGTGACTGGGTGTACTGTTGTAGCGGCTCTGTGACTGTGACCTGTCACCATCGGACTCTCTATGACTGTGTGTAGTTTTGACTCTCTGTGACTGTGACCTGTCACCATCGGACTCCTTGACTGGGTGTAGTGTTGAACTGGCTCTGTGTCTGTGACCTGTCACCATCGGACTCTCTGTGACTGGGTGTAGTGTTGACTCTTTGTGACCATGACCTTTCACCATCGGACTCCAGGACTGGCTGTAGTGTTGAACCGGCTCTGTAATTGTGACCTGTCACCATCGGACTCTCTGTGTGACTGGGTGTTGGTTGGACTCTCTGTGACCATGAACTGTCACCATCGGACTCTCTGTGACTGGGTGTAGTGTTGAAGCGGCTCTGTGACTGTGACCTGTCACCATTAGACAACTGGTCTGGGTGTAGTGCTGACTCTCTGTGACTGTGACCTGTCACCATCGGAATCCCTGACTGGATGTAGTCTTGAACTGGCTCTGTGACCGTGACCTGTCACCATCGGACTCTCTGTGACTGGATGTAGTGTTGACTCTTTGTGACCAAGACCTGTCACCATCGAACTCTCTGTGACTGAGTGTAGTTTTGACTCTCTGTGACCATGACCTGTCACCATCGGACTCCTGGACTGGGGGTACTGGTGAACCGGCTCTGTGACTGTGTCCTATCACCATCCGACTCCTGGACTGGGTGTTGTGTTGACTGTCTGTGACTGTGGCATGTCACCATCGGACTTTCTGTGACTGGGTGTAGTGTTGTCTCTCTGTGACTGTTACCTTTCACTATCGGACTCTCTGTGACTGGGTGTAGTGTTGACTCTCTATGACTGTGACCTGTCACCATCGGACTCTCTGTGACTGGGTGTAGTGTTGACTGTCTGTGACTGTGACCTGTCAACATCGGACCCTCTGTGACCGCGGCCTGTCACCATCGGAATCTCTGTGACTGTGACATGTCACCATCAGACTCTCCGTGACTGAGTGTAGTGTTGTCTCTCTGTGACTGTGACCTGCCACCATCGAACTCTCTGTGACTGGGTGTAGTTTTGACTCTCTGTGACCATGATTTGTCACCGTCGGACTCCTGGACTGGGTGTAGTTTTGAACCGGCTCTGTAACTGTGACCTGTCACCATCGGACCCTCTGTGACTGCGTGTAGTTTGGGCTCTCTGTGACCATGATCTGTCACCATCGGACTCTCGGACTGGGTGTAGTGTTGACTGTTTGTGACTATGACCTGTCACGATCGGACTCTCTGTGACTGGGTGCAGTGTTGAAGCGGCTCTGTGATTGTGACCTGTCACCATCGGACTCTCTGTGACTGGGTGTAATGTTGACTCTCTGTGACTGTGACCTGTCACCATCGGACTCCTGGACTGGGTGTTGTGTTGACTCTCTGTGACTGTGACATGTCACCGTCGGACTTTCTGTGACTGGGTGTAGTGTTGACTCTCTATGACTGTGACCTGTCACCATCGGTCTCTCTATGACTGGGTGTAGTGTTGACTGTCTGTGACTGTGACCTGTCACCATCGGACTCTCTGTGACCGCGGCCTGTCACCATCGGACACTCCGTGACTGTGACCTGTCACCATCGGACTCTCTGTGACTGGGTGTAGTGTTGACTCTCTGTGACCATGACCTGTCACCATCGGACTCTGTGTGACTGGGTGTAGTGTTGACTCTCTGTTACTGTGACATGTCACCATCGTACTCTCTGTGACTGGGTGTAGTGTTGACTCTCTGTGACCATGACCTGTCACCATCGGACTCTGTGTGACTGGGTGTACTGTTGTAGCGGCTCTGTGACTGTGACCTGTCACCATCGGACTCTCTATGACTGTGTGTAGTTTTGACTCTCTGTGACTGTGACCTGTCACCATCGGACTCCTGGACTGGGGGTAGTGGTGAACCGGCTCTGTGACTGTGACCTGTCACCATCGGACTCCTGGACTGGGGGTAGTGGTGAACCGGCTCTGTGACTGTGACCTGTCACCATCGGACTCCTGGACTGGGTGTTGTGTTGACTCTCTGTGACTGTTACCTTTCACTATCGGACTTTCTGTGACTGGGTGTAGTGTTGTCTCTCTGTGACTGTTACCTTTCACTATCGGACTCTCTGTGACTGGGTGTAGTGTTGACTCTCTATGACTGTGACCTGTCACCATCGGACTCTCTGTGACTGGGTGTAGAGTTGACTGTCTGTGACTGTGACCTGTCAACATCGGACCCTCTGTGACCACGGCCTGTCACCATCGGAATCTCTGTGACTGGGTGTAGTTTTGACTCTCTGTGACCATGATCTGTCACCGTCGGACTCCTGGACTGGGTGTAGTTTTGAACCGGCTCTGTAACTGTGACCTGTCACCAACGGACTCTCAGTGACTGGGTGTAGTTTTGACTCTCTGTGACCATGACCTGTCACCATCGGACTCCTGGACTGGGTGTAGTGTTGAATCTCTGTGACCTTGACTTGTCACCATCGGACTCTCTGTGACTGGGTTTGGTGTTGAAGCGGCTCTGTGACTGTGACCTGTCTCAATCGGACTCTCTGTGACTGGATGTAGTGTTGACTGTCTGTGACTGTGACCTGTCACCATCGGACTCTCTGTGACCGCGGCCTGTCACCATCGGACACTCTGTGACTGTGACATGTCACCATCGGACTCTTGTGACTGGGTGTAGTGTTGTCTCTCTGTGACTGTGACCTACCACCATCGGACTCTCTGTGACTGGGCGTAGTGTTGACTCTCTGTGACTGTGACATGTCACCATCGGACTCTCTGTGACTGGGTGTAGTATTGACTCTCCTTCACCATGATCTGTCACCATCGGACTCTCTGTGGCCGCCGCCTGTCACCATCGGACTCTCTGTGACTGTGACCTGTCACCATCGGACTCCTGGACTGGGCGTAGTGTTGAACTGGCTCTGTGACTGTGACCTGTCACCATCGGACTCTTTGTGACTGGGTGTAGTGTTGACTCTTTGTGACCAAGACCTTTCACCATCGGACTCCAGGACTGGCTGTAGTGTTGAACCGGCTCTGTAATTGTGACCTGTCACCATCGGACTCTCTGTGTGACTGGGTGTAGTTTTGACTCTCTGTGACCATGAACTGTCACCATCGGACTCTCTGTGACTGGGTGTAGTGTTGAAGCGGCTCTGTGACTGTGACCTGTCACCATTAGACAACTGGTCTGGGTGTAGTGCTCACTCTCTGTGACTGTGACCTGTCACCATCGGAATCCCTGACTGGATGTAGTCTTGAACCGGCTCTGTGACTGTGACCTATCACCATCCGACTCCTGGACTGGGTGTTGTGTTGACTGTCTGTGACTGTGGCATGTCACCATCGGACTTTCTGTGACTGGGTGTAGTGTTGTCTCTCTGTGACTGTTACCTTTCACTATCGGACTCTCTGTGACTGGGTGTAGTGTTGACTCTCTATGACTGTGACCTGTCACCATCGGACTCTCTGTGACTGGGTGTAGTGTTGACTGTCTGTGACTGTGACCTGTCAACATCGGACCCTCTGTGACCGCGGCCTGTCACCATCGGAATCTCTGTGACTGTGACATGTCACCATCAGACTCTCCGTGACTGAGTGTAGTGTTGTCTCTCTGTGACTGTGACCTGCCACCATCGAACTCTCTGTGACTGGGTGTAGTTTTGACTCTCTGTGACCATGATTTGTCACCGTCGGACTCCTGGACTGGGTGTAGTTTTGAACCGGCTCTGTAACTGTGACCTGTCACCATCGGACTCTCAGTGACTGGGTGTAGTTTTGACTCTCTGTGACCATGACCTGTCACCATCGGACCCTCTTTGACTGTTGCCTGTCACGATCGGAATCTCTGTGACAGTGACATGTCACCATCGGACTCTCTGTGACTGGGTGTAGTGTTGACTCTCTGTGACTGTGACCTGTCACCATCAGACTCTCAGTGACTGTGACCTGTCACTATCAGACTCTCTGTGACTGGGTGTAGTGTTGCACCGGCTCTGTGACTGTGACCTGTCACAATCGGACTCCTGGACTGGGTGTAGTGTTGACTCTCTGTGACTGTGACCTGTCACCATCGGACTCCTGGACTGGGTGTAGTTTTCACTCTCTGTGACTGTGACATGTCACCATCGGACTCTCTGTGACTGGGTGTAGCGTTGTCTCTCTCTGACCATGATCTGTCACCGTCGGACTCCTGGACTGGGTGTAGTGTTGAACCGGCTCTGTAACTGTGACCTGTCACCATCGGACTCTCAGTGACTGGGTGTAGTGTTGACTCTCTGTGACCATGACTTGTCACCACCGGACTCTCTGTGACTGGGTTTGGTGTTGAAGCGGCTCTGTGACTGTGACCTGTCACAATCGGACTCTCTGTGACTGGGTGTAGTGTTGACTCTCTGTGACTGTGACCTGTCACCATCGGACATCTGGGCTGGATGCAGTGTTGAACCGGCTTTGTGACTGTGACTTGTCACCATCGGACACCTGGACTGTTTGTAGTGTTGTCTCTCTGTGACTGTGGCCTGTCACCATCGGACTCTTTGTGACCGGGTGCTGTGTTGACCCTCTGTGACTGCGTCCTGTCACAGTCGGACTCCTGGACTGGGTGTAGTGTTGACTCTCTCTGACTGTGACATGTCACCATCGGACTCTCTGTGACTGGGTGTAGTGTTGACTCTCTGTGACTGTGACCTGTCACTATCGGACTCTCTGTGACTGTGTGTAGTGTTGACTCTCTGTTACTGTGACCTGTCACCATCGGACTCTCTATGACTGGGTGTAGTGTTGACTGTCTGTGACTGTGATCTGTCATCATCAGACTCTCAGTGACTGCGGCCTGTCTTCATCGGACTCTCTGTGACTGTGACCTGTCACCATCGGACTCTCTGTGACGGTGTGTAGTGTTGACGCTCTGTGACCATGACCTGTCACCATCGAACTCTCTGTGACTGGGTGTAGTGTTGACTCTCTGTGAACATGACCTGTCACCATCGTACTCCTGGACTGGGTGTAGTGTTGACTCTGTGTGACTGTGACCTGCCACCATCGGACTCCTGGACTGGGTTTTGTGTTGACTCTCTGTGACTGTGACATGTCACCATCGGACTCTCTGTGACTGGGTGTAGTGTTGAATCTCTGTGACTGTGACATGTCACCGTCGGAGTCTCTGTGACTGGGTGTAGTGTTGACTGTCTGTGACCATGATCTGTCACCGTCGGAATCCTGGACTGGGTGTGGTTTTGAACCGGCTCTGTAACTTTGACCTGTCACCATCGGTCTCTCAGTGATTGGGTGTAGTTTTGACTCTCTGTGACCATGACCTGTCACCATCGGACTCCTGGACTGGGTGTAGTGTTGACTCTCTGTGACCATGACTTGTCACCATCGGACTCTCTGTGACTGGGTTTGGTGTTGAAGCGGCTCTGTGACTGTGACCTGTCACAATCGGACTCTCTGTGACTGAGTGTAGTGTTGACTCTCTGTGACTGTGACCTGTCACAATCGGACACCTGGTCTGGGTGCAGTGTTGAACCGGATTTGTGACTGTGACTTACCACCATCGGACACCTGGACTGGGTGTAGTGATGACTCTCTGTGACTGTGACCTGTCACCATCAGACTCTCAGTGACTGGGTGTAGTGTTGACTCTCTGTGACTGTGACCTGTCACCATGGGGCTCTTTATGACTGGGTGTAGGGTTTTCTCTCTGTGACTGTGGCCTGTCACCATCGGACTCTCTGTGACTGTGATCTGTCACCATCGGACTCTCTGTGACCGGGTGTTGTGTTGACTGTCTGTGACCATGACCTGTCACAACCAGACTCCTGGACTGGGTGTAGTGTTCAACGGGCTCTGTGACTGTGACCTGTCACCATCGGTCTCTTGGACTGCGTGTAGTGTTGACACTCTATGACTGTGACCTGTCACCATCGGACTCCTGGACTGGGTGTAGTTTTGACTCTCTCTGACTGTGACGTGTCACCATCGGACTCTCTGTGACTGGGTGTAGTGTTGACTCTCTGTGACTGTGAAGTGACACCAAGGGACTCTCTGTGACTGGGTGTGGTTTTGACTCTCTGTTACTGTGACATGTCACCATCGTACTCTCTGTGACTGGGTGTAGTGTTGAATCTGTGACCATGACCTGTCACCATCGGACTCTGTGTGACTGGGTGTAGTGTTGAAGCGGCCCTGTGAATGTGACCTGTCACCATCGGACTCTCTGTGACTGGGTGTCGTTTAGAGTCTCTGTGATTGTGACATGTCACCATCGGACTCTCTGTGACTGGGTGTAGTGTTGACTCTCTCTGACTGTGACATGTCACCATCGGACTCTCTGTGACTGGGTGTAGTGTTGACTCTCTGTGACTGTGACCTGTCACTATCGGACTCTCTGTGACTGTGTGTAGTGTTGACTCTCTGTTACTGTGACCTGTCACCATCGGACTCTCTATGACTGGGTGTAGTGTTGACTGTCTGTGACTGTGATCTGTCATCATCAGACTCTCAGTGACTGCGGCCTGTCTTCATCGGACTCTCTGTGACTGTGACCTGTCACCATCGGACTCTCTGTGACGGTGTGTAGTGTTGACGCTCTGTGACCATGACCTGTCACCATCGAACTCTCTGTGACTGGGTGTAGTGTTGACTCTCTGTGAACATGACCTGTCACCATCGTACTCCTGGACTGGGTGTAGTGTTGACTCTGTGTGACTGTGACCTGCCACCATCGGACTCCTGGACTGGGTTTTGTGTTGACTCTCTGTGACTGTGACATGTCACCATCGGACTCTCTGTGACTGGGTGTAGTGTTGAATCTCTGTGACTGTGACATGTCACCGTCGGAGTCTCTGTGACTGGGTGTAGTGTTGACTGTCTGTGACCATGATCTGTCACCGTCGGAATCCTGGACTGGGTGTGGTTTTGAACCGGCTCTGTAACTTTGACCTGTCACCATCGGTCTCTCAGTGATTGGGTGTAGTTTTGACTCTCTGTGACCATGACCTGTCACCATCGGACTCCTGGACTGGGTGTAGTGTTGACTCTCTGTGACCATGACTTGTCACCATCGGACTCTCTGTGACTGGGTTTGGTGTTGAAGCGGCTCTGTGACTGTGACCTGTCACAATCGGACTCTCTGTGACTGAGTGTAGTGTTGACTCTCTGTGACTGTGACCTGTCACAATCGGACACCTGGTCTGGGTGCAGTGTTGAACCGGATTTGTGACTGTGACTTACCACCATCGGACACCTGGACTGGGTGTAGTGATGACTCTCTGTGACTGTGACCTGTCACCATCAGACTCTCAGTGACTGGGTGTAGTGTTGACTCTCTGTGACTGTGACCTGTCACCATGGGGCTCTTTATGACTGGGTGTAGGGTTTTCTCTCTGTGACTGTGGCCTGTCACCATCGGACTCTCTGTGACTGTGATCTGTCACCATCGGACTCTCTGTGACCGGGTGTTGTGTTGACTGTCTGTGACCATGACCTGTCACAACCAGACTCCTGGACTGGGTGTAGTCTTCAACGGGCTCTGTGACTGTGACCTGTCACCATCGGTCTCTTGGACTGCGTGTAGTGTTGACACTCTATGACTGTGACCTGTCACCATCGGACTCCTGGACTGGGTGTAGTTTTGACTCTCTCTGACTGTGACGTGTCACCATCGGACTCTCTGTGACTGGGTGTAGTGTTGACTCTCTGTGACTGTGAAGTGACACCAAGGGACTCTCTGTGACTGGGTGTGGTTTTGACTCTCTGTTACTGTGACATGTCACCATCGTACTCTCTGTGACTGGGTGTAGTGTTGAATCTGTGACCATGACCTGTCACCATCGGACTCTGTGTGACTGGGTGTAGTGTTGAAGCGGCCCTGTGAATGTGACCTGTCACCATCGGACTCTCTGTGACTGGGTGTCGTTTAGAGTCTCTGTGATTGTGACATGTCACCATCGGACTCTCTGTGACTGGGTGTAGTGTTGACTCTCTCTGACTGTGACATGTCACCATCGGACTCTCTGTGACTGGGTGTAGTGTTGACTCTCTGTGACTGTGACCTGTCACTATCGGACTCTCTGTGACTGTGTGTAGTGTTGACTCTCTGTTACTGTGACCTGTCACCATCGGACTCTCTATGACTGGGTGTAGTGTTGACTGTCTGTGACTGTGATCTGTCACCATCGGACTCTCAGTGACTGCGGCCTGTCTTCATCGGACTCTCTGTGACTGTGACCTTTCACTATCGGACTCTATGTGACTGTGTGTAGTGTTGACGCTCTATGACTGTGACCTGTCACCATCGGACTCTCTATGACTGGGTGTAGTGTTGACTGTCTGTGACTGTGACCTGTCACCATCGGACCCTCTTTGACAGTTGCCTGTCACGATCGGAATCTCTGTGACAGTGACATGTCACCATCGGACTCTCTGTGACTGGGTGTAGTGTTGACTCTCTGTGACTGTGACCTGTCACCATCAGACTCTCAGTGACTGTGACCTGTCACTATCAGACTCTCTGTGACTGGGTGTAGTGTTGCACCGGCTCTGTGACTGTGACCTGTCACAATCGGACTCCTGGACTGGGTGTAGTGTTGACTCTCTGTGACTGTGACCTGTCACCATCGGACTCCTGGAGTGGGTGTAGTTTTCACTCTCTGTGACTGTGACATGTCACCATCGGACTCTCAGTGACTGGGTGTAGTGTTGACTCTCTGTGACCATGACTTGTCACCACCGGACTCTCTGTGACTGGGTTTGGTGTTGAAGCGGCTCTGTGACTGTGACCTGTCACAATCGGACTCTCTGTGACTGGGTGTAGTGTTGACTCTCTGTGACTGTGACCTGTCACCATCGGACATCTGGGCTGGATGCAGTGTTGAACCGGCTTTGTGACTGTGACTTGTCACCATCGGACACCTGGACTGTTTGTAGTGTTGTCTCTCTGTGACTGTGGCCTGTCACCATCGGACTCTTTGTGACCGGGTGCTGTGTTGACCCTCTGTGACTGCGTCCTGTCACAGTCGGACTCCTGGACTGGGTGTAGTGTTGACTCTCTCTGACTGTGACATGTCACCATCGGACTCTCTGTGACTGGGTGTAGTGTTGACTCTCTGTGACTGTGACCTGTCACTATCGGACTCTCTGTGACTGTGTGTAGTGTTGACTCTCTGTTACTGTGACCTGTCACCATCGGACTCTCTATGACTGGGTGTAGTGTTGACTGTCTGTGACTGTGATCTGTCATCATCAGACTCTCAGTGACTGCGGCCTGTCTTCATCGGACTCTCTGTGACTGTGACCTGTCACCATCGGACTCTCTGTGACGGTGTGTAGTGTTGACGCTCTGTGACCATGACCTGTCACCATCGAACTCTCTGTGACTGCGTGTAGTGTTGACTCTCTGTGAACATGACCTGTCACCATCGGACTCCTGGACTGGGTGTAGTGTTGACTCTGTGTGACTGTGACCTGCCGCCATCGGACTCCTGGACTGGGTTTTGTGTTGACTCTCTGTGACTGTGACATGTCACCATCGGACTCTCTGTGACTGGGTGTAGTGTTGAATCTCTGTGACTGTGACATGTCACCGTCGGAGTCTCTGTGACTGGGTGTAGTGTTGACTGTCTGTGACCATGATCTGTCACCGTCGGAATCCTGGACTGGGTGTGGTTTTGAACCGGCTCTGTAACTTTGACCTGTCACCATCGGTCTCTCAGTGATTGGGTGTAGTTTTGACTCTCTGTGACCATGACCTGTCACCATCGGACTCCTGGACTGGGTGTAGTGTTGACTCTCTGTGACCATGACTTGTCACCATCGGACTCTGTGTGACTGGGTGTAGTGTTGAAGCGGCCCTGTGAATGTGACCTGTCACCATCGGACTCTCTGTGACTGGGTGTCGTTTAGAGTCTCTGTGATTGTGACATGTCACCATCGGACTCTCTGTGACTGGGTGTAGTGTTGACTCTCTCTGACTGTGACATGTCACCATCGGACTCTCTGTGACTGGGTGTAGTGTTGACTCTCTGTGACTGTGACCTGTCACTATCGGACTCTCTGTGACTGTGTGTAGTGTTGACTCTCTGTTACTGTGACCTGTCACCATCGGACTCTCTATGACTGGGTGTAGTGTTGACTGTCTGTGACTGTGATCTGTCACCATCGGACTCTCAGTGACTGCGGCCTGTCTTCATCGGACTCTCTGTGACTGTGACCTTTCACTATCGGACTCTATGTGACTGTGTGTAGTGTTGACGCTCTATGACTGTGACCTGTCACCATCGGACTCTCTATGACTGGGTGTAGTGTTGACTGTCTGTGACTGTGACCTGTCACCATCGGACCCTCTTTGACAGTTGCCTGTCACGATCGGAATCTCTGTGACAGTGACATGTCACCATCGGACTCTCTGTGACTGGGTGTAGTGTTGACTCTCTGTGACTGTGACCTGTCACCATCAGACTCTCAGTGACTGTGACCTGTCACTATCAGACTCTCTGTGACTGGGTGTAGTGTTGCACCGGCTCTGTGACTGTGACCTGTCACAATCGGACTCCTGGACTGGGTGTAGTGTTGACTCTCTGTGACTGTGACCTGTCACCATCGGACTCCTGGAGTGGGTGTAGTTTTCACTCTCTGTGACTGTGACATGTCACCATCGGACTCTCAGTGACTGGGTGTAGTGTTGACTCTCTGTGACCATGACTTGTCACCACCGGACTCTCTGTGACTGGGTTTGGTGTTGAAGCGGCTCTGTGACTGTGACCTGTCACAATCGGACTCTCTGTGACTGGGTGTAGTGTTGACTCTCTGTGACTGTGACCTGTCACCATCGGACATCTGGGCTGGATGCAGTGTTGAACCGGCTTTGTGACTGTGACTTGTCACCATCGGACACCTGGACTGTTTGTAGTGTTGTCTCTCTGTGACTGTGGCCTGTCACCATCGGACTCTTTGTGACCGGGTGCTGTGTTGACCCTCTGTGACTGCGTCCTGTCACAGTCGGACTCCTGGACTGGGTGTAGTGTTGACTCTCTCTGACTGTGACATGTCACCATCGGACTCTCTGTGACTGGGTGTAGTGTTGACTCTCTGTGACTGTGACCTGTCACTATCGGACTCTCTGTGACTGTGTGTAGTGTTGACTCTCTGTTACTGTGACCTGTCACCATCGGACTCTCTATGACTGGGTGTAGTGTTGACTGTCTGTGACTGTGATCTGTCATCATCAGACTCTCAGTGACTGCGGCCTGTCTTCATCGGACTCTCTGTGACTGTGACCTGTCACCATCGGACTCTCTGTGACGGTGTGTAGTGTTGACGCTCTGTGACCATGACCTGTCACCATCGAACTCTCTGTGACTGCGTGTAGTGTTGACTCTCTGTGAACATGACCTGTCACCATCGGACTCCTGGACTGGGTGTAGTGTTGACTCTGTGTGACTGTGACCTGCCGCCATCGGACTCCTGGACTGGGTTTTGTGTTGACTCTCTGTGACTGTGACATGTCACCATCGGACTCTCTGTGACTGGGTGTAGTGTTGAATCTCTGTGACTGTGACATGTCACCGTCGGAGTCTCTGTGACTGGGTGTAGTGTTGACTGTCTGTGACCATGATCTGTCACCGTCGGAATCCTGGACTGGGTGTGGTTTTGAACCGGCTCTGTAACTTTGACCTGTCACCATCGGTCTCTCAGTGATTGGGTGTAGTTTTGACTCTCTGTGACCATGACCTGTCACCATCGGACTCCTGGACTGGGTGTAGTGTTGACTCTCTGTGACCATGACTTGTCACCATCGGACTCTCTGTGACTGGGTTTGGTGTTGAAGCTGCTCTGTGACTGTGACCTGTCACAATCGGACTCTCTGTGACTGAGTGTAGTGTTGACTCTCTGTGACTGTGACCTGTCACAATCGGACACCTGGTCTGGGTGCAGTGTTGAACCGGATTTGTGACTGTGACTTATCACCATCGGACACCTGGACTGGGTGTAGTGATGACTCTCTGTGACTGTGACCTGTCACCATCAGACTCTCAGTGACTGGGTGTAGTGTTGACTCTCTGTGACTGTGACCTGTCACCATGGGGCTCTTTATGACTGGGTGTAGGGTTTTCTCTCTGTGACTGTGGCCTGTCACCATCGGACTCTCTGTGACTGTGATCTGTCACCATCGGACTCTCTGTGACCGGGTGTTGTGTTGACTGTCTGTGACCATGACCTGTCACAACCAGACTCCTGGACTGGGTGTAGTGTTCAACGGGCTCTGTGACTGTGACCTGTCACTATCGGACTCTCTGTGACTGTGTGTAGTGTTGACTCTCTGTTACTGTGACCTGTCACCATCGGACTCTCTATGACTGGGTGTAGTGTTGACTGTCTGTGACTGTGATCTGTCACCATCGGACTCTCAGTGACTGCGGCCTGTCTTCATCGGACTCTCTGTGACTGTGACCTTTCACTATCGGACTCTATGTGACTGTGTGTAGTGTTGACGCTCTATGACTGTGACCTGTCACCATCGGACTCTCTATGACTGGGTGTAGTGTTCACTGTCTGTGACTGTGACCTGTCACCATCGGACCCTCTTTGACAGTTGCCTGTCACGATCGGAATCTCTGTGACAGTGACATGTCACCATCGGACTCTCTGTGACTGGGTGTAGTGTTGACTCTCTGTGACTGTGACCTGTCACCATCAGACTCTCAGTGACTGTGACCTGTCACTATCAGACTCTCTGTGACTGGGTGTAGTGTTGCACCGGCTCTGTGACTGTGACCTGTCACAATCGGACTCCTGGACTGGGTGTAGTGTTGACTCTCTGTGACTGTGACCTGTCACCATCGGACTCCTGGAGTGGGTGTAGTTTTCACTCTCTGTGACTGTGACATGTCACCATCGGACTCTCAGTGACTGGGTGTAGTGTTGACTCTCTGTGACCATGACTTGTCACCACCGGACTCTCTGTGACTGGGTTTGGTGTTGAAGCGGCTCTGTGACTGTGACCTGTCACAATCGGACTCTCTGTGACTGGGTGTAGTGTTGACTCTCTGTGACTGTGACCTGTCACCATCGGACATCTGGGCTGGATGCAGTGTTGAACCGGCTTTGTGACTGTGACTTGTCACCATCGGACACCTGGACTGTTTGTAGTGTTGTCTCTCTGTGACTGTGGCCTGTCACCATCGGACTCTTTGTGACCGGGTGCTGTGTTGACCCTCTGTGACTGCGTCCTGTCACAGTCGGACTCCTGGACTGGGTGTAGTGTTGTCTCTCTCTGACTGTGACATGTCACCATCGGACTCTCTGTGACTGGGTGTAGTGTTGACTCTCTGTGACTGTGACCTGTCACTATCGGACTCTCTGTGACTGTGTGTAGTGTTGACTCTCTGTTACTGTGACCTGTCACCATCGGACTCTCTATGACTGGGTGTAGTGTTGACTGTCTGTGACTGTGATCTGTCATCATCAGACTCTCAGTGACTGCGGACTGTCTTCATCGGACTCTCTGTGACTGTGACCTGTCACCATCGGACTCTCTGTGACGGTGTGTAGTGTTGACGCTCTGTGACCATGACCTGTCACCATCGAACTCTCTGTGACTGCGTGTAGTGTTGACTCTCTGTGAACATGACCTGTCACCATCGGACTCCTGGACTGGGTGTAGTGTTAACTCTGTGTGACTGTGACCTGCCGCCATCGGACTCCTGGACTGGGTTTTGTGTTGACTCTCTGTGACTGTGACATGTCACCATCGGACTCTCTGTGACTGGGTGTAGTGTTGAATCTCTGTGACTGTGACATGTCACCGTCGGAGTCTCTGTGACTGGGTGTAGTGTTGACTGTCTGTGACCATGATCTGTCACCGTCGGAATCCTGGACTGGGTGTGGGTTTGAACCGGCTCTGAAACTTTGACCTGTCACCATCGGTCTCTCAGTGATTGGGTGTAGTTTTGACTCTCTGTGACCATGACCTGTCACCACCGGACTCTCTGTGACTGGGTTTGTTGTTGAAGCGGCTCTGTGACTGTGACCTGTCACAATCGGACTCTCTGTGACTGGGTGTAGTGTTGACTCTCTGTGACTGTGACCTGTCACCATGGGGCTCTTTATGACTGGGTGTAGGGTTTTCTCTCTGTGACTGTGGCCTGTCACCATCGGACTCTCTGTGACTGTGATCTGTCACCATCGGACTCTCTGTGACCGGGTGTTGTGTTGACTGTCTGTGACCATGACCTGTCACAACCGGACTCCTGGACTGGGTGTAGTGTTCAACGGGCTCTGTGACTGTGACCTGTCACCATCGGACTCCTGGACTGGGTGTAGTTTTGACTCTCTCTGACTGTGACGTGTCACCATCGGACTCTCTGTGACTGGGTGTAGTGTTGACTCTCTGTGACTGTGAAGTGACACCAAGGGACTCTCTGTGACTGGGTGTGGTTTTGACTCTCTGTGACTGTGACCTGTGACCATCGGATTCCTGGACTGGGTGTAGTGTAGACTCTCTGTGACTGTGACATGTCACTATTGGAATCTCTGTGACTGGGTGTAGTGTTGACTCTCTGTTACTGTGACATGTCACCATCGTACTCTCTGTGACTGGGTGTAGTGTTGAATCTGTGACCATGACCTGTCGCCATCGGACTCTGTGTGACTGGGTGTAGTGTTGAAGCGGCCCTGTGAATGTGACCTGTCACCATCGGACTCTCTGTGACTGGGTGTCGTTTAGAGTCTCTGTGATTGTGACATGTCACCATCGGACTCTCTGTGACTGGGTGTAGTGTTGACTCTGTGTGACTGTGACCTGTCACCATCGGACTCTCTATGACTGGGTGTAGTTTTGACTGTCTGTGACTGTGACCTGTCACCATCGGTCTCTCTGTACTGGGTGTAGTGTTGACTCTGTGTGACTGTGACCTGTCACCATCGGACTCTCTATGACTGTGTGTAGTTTTGACTCTCTGTGACTGTGACCTGTCACCATCGGACTCCTTGTCTGGGTGTAGTGTTGAACTGGCTCTGTGTCTGTGACCTGTCACCATCGGTCTCTCTGTACTGGGTGTTGTGTTGACTCTCTGTGACTGTGACATGTCACCATCGGACTTTCTGTGACTGGGTGTAGTGCTGTCTCGCTGTGACTGTGACCTTTCACTATCGGACTCTCTGTGACTGGGTGTAGTGTTGACTCTCTATGACTGTGACCTGTCACCATCGGACTCTCTATGACTGGGTGTAGTGTTGACTGTCTGTGACTGTGACCTGTCACCATCGGACCCTCTTTGACCGTTGCCTGTCACGATCGGAATCTCTGTGACAGTGACATGTCACCATCGGACTCTCTGTGACTGGGTGTAGTGTTGACTCTCTGTGACTGTGACCTGTCACCATCAGACTCTCAGTGACTGTGACCTGTCACTATCAGACTCTCTGTGACTGGGTGTAGTGTTGCACCGGCTCTGTGACTGTGACCTGTCAGAATCGGACTCCTGGACTGGGTGTAGTGTTGACTCTCTGTGACTGTGACCTGTCACCATCGGACTCCTGGACTGGGTGTAGTGTTCACTCTCTGTGACTGTGACATGTCACCATCGAACTCTCTGTGACTGGGTGTAGCGTTGTCTCTCTCTGACCATGATCTGTCACCGTCGGACTCCTGGACTCGGTGTATTGTTGAAGCGGCTCTGTAATTGTGACCTGTCACCATCGGACTCTCTGTGTGACTGGGTGTAGTTTTGACTCTCTGTGACCATGAACTGTAACCATTGGACTCCTGGACTGGGTGTAGTGTTGACTCTCTGTGACCATGACCTGTCACCATCGGACTCTCTGTGACTAGGTGTAGTGTTGAAGCGGCTCTGTGACTGTGACCTGTCAACATTACACACCTCGTCTGGGTGTAGTGTTGAACCGGCTTTCTGACTTGACTTGTCACCATTGGAAACCTGGGCTGGGTGTAGTGTTGACTCTCTGTGACGCTGACCTGTCACCATCGGACGCTCTGTGCCTCTGACCTATCACTATCAGACTCTCTGTTACTGGGTGTAGTGCTGACTCTCTGTGACTCTGACCTCTCACCATCGGAGTCTCTGTGACTGGGTGTAGTGTTGAATCTCTGTGACTGTGATCTGTCACCGTCGGAGTCTCTGTGACTGGGTGTAGTTTTGAACCGGCTCTGTAATTGTGACCTGTCACCATCGGACTCTCTGTGACCATGACCTGTCACCAGCGGGTCCTGGACTGGGTGTAGTGTTGACTCTCTGTGACCATGTATTGTCAGCATCGGATTCTCTGTTACTGGGTTTGGTGTTGAAGCGGCTCTGTGACTGTCACCTGTCACAATCGGAATCTCTGTGAGTGGGTGTAGTGTTGACTTTATGTGACTGTGAACTGTCACCATCGGACACCTGTTCTGGGTGCAGTGTTGAACCGGCTTTGTGACTGTGACTTGTCACCATCGGACACCTGGACTGTGTGTAGTGTTGACTCTCTGTGACTGTGACCTGTCACCATCAGACTCTCTGTGACTGTGACCTGTCACTATCAGACTCTCTGTGACTGGGTGTAGTACTGACTCTCTGTGACTGTGACCTGTCACCATCGGACTCTTTATGACTGGGTGTAGTGTTGTCACTCTGTGACTGTGGCCTGTCACCATCGGACTCTCTGTGACTGTGATCTGTCACCATCAGACTCTCTGTGACCGGGTGTTGTGTTGACTCTCTGTGACTGTGACCTGTCACCATCGGACGCCTGGACTGTGTGTAGTGTGTAGTGTTGACTCTCCGTGACTGTGACATGTCACCATCGGACTCTCTGTGACTGGGTGTAGTGTTGCCTCTCTGTGACTGTGACATGTCAGCATCGGACTCTCTGTGACTGGGTGTAGTGTTGAATCTCTGTGACTGTGACCTGTCACCGTCGGAGTCTCCGTGACTGGGTGTAGTTTTGAACCGGCTCTGTAACTGTGACCTGTCACCATCGGACTCTCAGTGCCTGGGTGTAGTTTTGACTCTCTGTGACCATGACCTGTCACCAGCGGACTCCTGGACTGGGTGTAGTGTTGACTCTCTGTGACTGTGACCTGTCACCATAGGACGCCTGGACTGTGTGTAGTGTTGACTCTCCGTGACTGTGACTGTGACTGTGACCGCCGCCTGTCACCAGCGAACTCTCTGTGACTGTGACCTGTCACCATCGGACTCCAGGACTGGGTGTAGTGTTGAACCGGCTCTGTAATTGTGACCTGGCACCATCGGACACTCTGTGTGACTGGGTGTAGTTTTGACTCTCTGTGACCATGACCTGTCACCATCGGACTCTCTGTGACTGGGTGTAGAGTTGAACCGGCTTTGTGACTGTGACCTGTCACCATCGGACTCTCTGTGACCTGTGACCTATGACTGGGTGTAGGGTTGACTCTCTGTGACTGTGACCTGTCACCATCGGACTCTCTGTGACCGCCGCCTGTCACCATCGGACTCTGTGTGACTGTGACCTGTCACCATCGGACTCCAGGACTGGGTGTAGTGTTGAACCGGCTCTGTAATTGTGACCTGTCACCATCGGACTCTCTGTGTGACTGGGTGTAGTTTTGACTCTCTGTGACCATGAACTGTCACCATTGGGCTCCTGGACTGGGTGTAGTGTTGACTCTCTGTGACTGTGACCTGTCACCATCGTACTCTCTGTGACTGGGTGTAGTGTTGAATCTGTGACCATGACCTGTCACCAGCGGACTCCTGGACTGGGTGTAGTGTTGACTCTCTGTGACTGTGACCTGTCACCATAGGACGCCTGGACTGTGTGTAGTGTTGACTCTCCGTGACTGTGACTGTGACTGTGACCGCCGCCTGTCACCAGCGAACTCTCTGTGACTGTGACCTGTCACCATCGGACTCCAGGACTGGGTGTAGTGTTGAACCGGCTCTGTAATTGTGACCTGGCACCATCGGACACTCTGTGTGACTGGGTGTAGTTTTGACTCTCTGTGACCATGACCTGTCACCATCGGACTCTCTGTGACTGGGTGTAGAGTTGAACCGGCTTTGTGACTGTGACCTGTCACCATCGGACTCTCTGTGACCTGTGACCTATGACTGGGTGTAGGGTTGACTCTCTGTGACTGTGACCTGTCACCATCGGACTCTCTGTGACCGCCGCCTGTCACCATCGGACTCTGTGTGACTGTGACCTGTCACCATCGGACTCCAGGACTGGGTGTAGTGTTGAACCGGCTCTGTAATTGTGACCTGTCACCATCGGACTCTCTGTGTGACTGGGTGTAGTTTTGACTCTCTGTGACCATGAACTGTCACCATTGGGCTCCTGGACTGGGTGTAGTGTTGACTCTCTGTGACTGTGACCTGTCACCATCGTACTCTCTGTGACTGGGTGTAGTGTTGAATCTGTGACCATGACCTGTCACCATCGGACTCTGTGTGACTGGGTGTAGTGTTGACTCTCTGTGACTGTGAAGTGACACCAAGGGACTCTCTGTGACTGGGTGTGGTTTTGACTCTCTGTTACTGTGACATGTCACCATCGTACTCTCTGTGACTGGGTGTAGTGTTGAATCTGTGACCATGACCTGTCACCATCGGACTCTGTGTGACTGGGTGTAGTGTTGAAGCGGCCCTGTGAATGTGACCTGTCACCATCGGACTCTCTGTGACTGGGTGTCGTTTAGAGTCTCTGTGATTGTGACATGTCACCATCGGACTCTCTGTGATTGGGTGTAGTGTTGACTCTGTGTGACTGTGACCTGTCACCATCGGACTCTCTATGACTGTGTGTAGTTTTGACTCTCTGTGACTGTGACCTGTCACCATCGGACTCCTTGTCTGGGTGTAGTGTTGAACTGGCTCTGTGTCTGTGACCTGTCACCATCGGTCTCTCTGTACTGGGTGTTGTGTTGACTCTCTGTGACTGTGACATGTCACCATCGGACTTTCTGTGACTGGGTGTAGTGCTGTCTCGCTGTGACTGTGACCTTTCACTATCGGACTCTCTGTGACTGGGTGTAGTGTTGACTCTCTATGACTGTGACCTGTCACCATCGGACTCTCTATGACTGGGTGTAGTGTTGACTGTCTGTGACTGTGACCTGTCACCATCGGACCCTCTTTGACCGTTGCCTGTCACGATCGGAATCTCTGTGACAGTGACATGTCACCATCGGACTCTCTGTGACTGGGTGTAGTGTTGACTCTCTGTGACTGTGACCTGTCACCATCAGACTCTCAGTGACTGTGACCTGTCACTATCAGACTCTCTGTGACTGGGTGTAGTGTTGCACCGGCTCTGTGACTGTGACCTGTCAGAATCGGACTCCTGGACTGGGTGTAGTGTTGACTCTCTGTGACTGTGACCTGTCACCATCGGACTCCTGGACTGGGTGTAGTGTTCACTCTCTGTGACTGTGACATGTCACCATCGAACTCTCTGTGACTGGGTGTAGCGTTGTCTCTCTCTGACCATGATCTGTCACCGTCGGACTCCTGGACTCGGTGTATTGTTGAAGCGGCTCTGTAATTGTGACCTGTCACCATCGGACTCTCTGTGTGACTGGGTGTAGTTTTGACTCTCTGTGACCATGAACTGTAACCATTGGACTCCTGGACTGGGTGTAGTGTTGACTCTCTGTGACCATGACCTGTCACCATCGGACTCTCTGTGACTAGGTGTAGTGTTGAAGCGGCTCTGTGACTGTGACCTGTCAACATTACACACCTCGTCTGGGTGTAGTGTTGAACCGGCTTTCTGACTTGACTTGTCACCATTGGAAACCTGGGCTGGGTGTAGTGTTGACTCTCTGTGACGCTGACCTGTCACCATCGGACGCTCTGTGCCTCTGACCTATCACTATCAGACTCTCTGTTACTGGGTGTAGTGCTGACTCTCTGTGACTCTGACCTCTCACCATCGGAGTCTCTGTGACTGGGTGTAGTGTTGAATCTCTGTGACTGTGATCTGTCACCGTCGGAGTCTCTGTGACTGGGTGTAGTTTTGAACCGGCTCTGTAATTGTGACCTGTCACCATCGGACTCTCTGTGACCATGACCTGTCACCAGCGGGTCCTGGACTGGGTGTAGTGTTGACTCTCTGTGACCATGTATTGTCAGCATCGGATTCTCTGTTACTGGGTTTGGTGTTGAAGCGGCTCTGTGACTGTCACCTGTCACAATCGGAATCTCTGTGAGTGGGTGTAGTGTTGACTTTATGTGACTGTGAACTGTCACCATCGGACACCTGTTCTGGGTGCAGTGTTGAACCGGCTTTGTGACTGTGACTTGTCACCATCGGACACCTGGACTGTGTGTAGTGTTGACTCTCTGTGACTGTGACCTGTCACCATCAGACT
This sequence comes from Mobula birostris, assembly GCF_030028105.1. NCBI lineage: Eukaryota > Metazoa > Chordata > Chondrichthyes > Myliobatiformes > Myliobatidae > Mobula > Mobula birostris. The sequence continues at coordinate 115,879,499 of NC_092372.1, forward strand.
CTCTGTGACTGTGACCTGTCACTATCAGACTCTCTGTGACTGGGTGTAGTACTGACTCTCTGTGACTGTGACCTGTCACCATCGGACTCTTTATGACTGGGTGTAGTGTTGTCACTCTGTGACTGTGGCCTGTCACCATCGGACTCTCTGTGACTGTGATCTGTCACCATCAGACTCTCTGTGACCGGGTGTTGTGTTGACTCTCTGTGACTGTGACCTGTCACCATCGGACGCCTGGACTGTGTGTAGTGTGTAGTGTTGACTCTCCGTGACTGTGACATGTCACCATCGGACTCTCTGTGACTGGGTGTAGTGTTGCCTCTCTGTGACTGTGACATGTCAGCATCGGACTCTCTGTGACTGGGTGTAGTGTTGAATCTCTGTGACTGTGACCTGTCACCGTCGGAGTCTCCGTGACTGGGTGTAGTTTTGAACCGGCTCTGTAACTGTGACCTGTCACCATCGGACTCTCAGTGCCTGGGTGTAGTTTTGACTCTCTGTGACCATGACCTGTCACCAGCGGACTCCTGGACTGGGTGTAGTGTTGACTCTCTGTGACTGTGACCTGTCACCATAGGACGCCTGGAGTGTGTGTAGTGTTGACTCTCCGTGACTGTGACTGTGACTGTGACCGCCGCCTGTCACCAGCGAACTCTCTGTGACTGTGACCTGTCACCATCGGACTCCAGGACTGGGTGTAGTGTTGAACCGGCTCTGTAATTGTGACCTGGCACCATCGGACACTCTGTGTGACTGGGTGTAGTTTTGACTCTCTGTGACCATGACCTGTCACCATCGGACTCTCTGTGACTGGGTGTAGAGTTGAACCGGCTTTGTGACTGTGACCTGTCACCATCGGACTCTCTGTGACCTGTGACCTATGACTGGGTGTAGGGTTGACTCTCTGTGACTGTGACCTGTCACCATCGGACTCTCTGTGACCGCCGCCTGTCACCATCGGACTCTGTGTGACTGTGACCTGTCACCATCGGACTCCAGGACTGGGTGTAGTGTTGAACCGGCTCTGTAATTGTGACCTGTCACCATCGGACTCTCTGTGTGACTGGGTGTAGTTTTGACTCTCTGTGACCATGAACTGTCACCATTGGGCTCCTGGACTGGGTGTAGTGTTGACTCTCTGTGACTGTGACCTGTCACCATCGGACTCTCTATGACTGGGTGTAGTGTTGACTGTCTGTGACTGTGACCTGTCACCATCGGACCCTCTTTGACTGTTGCCTGTCACGATCGGAATCTCTGTGACAGTGACATGTCACCATCGTACTCTCTGTGACTGGGTGTAGTGTTGACTCTCTGTGACTGTGACCTGTCACCATCAGACTCTCAGTGACTGTGACCTGTCACTATCAGACTCTCTGTGACTGGGTGTAGTGTTGCACCGGCTCTGTGACTGTGACCTGTCACAATCGGACTCCTGGACTGGGTGTAGTGTTGACTCTCTGTGACTGTGACCTGTCACCATCGGACTCCTGGACTGGGTGTAGTTTTCACTCTCTGTGACTGTGACATGTCACCATCGGACTCTCTGTGACTGGGTGTAGCGTTGTCTCTCTCTGACCATGATCTGTCACCGTCGGACTCCTGGACTGGGTGTAGTGTTGAACCGGCTCTGTAACTGTGACCTGTCACCATCGGACTCTCAGTGACTGGGTGTAGTGTTGACTCTCTGTGACCATGACTTGTCACCACCGGACTCTCTGTGACTGGGTTTGGTGTTGAAGCGGCTCTGTGACTGTGACCTGTCACAATCGGACTCTCTGTGACTGGGTGTAGTGTTGACTCACTGTGACTGTGACCTGTCACCATCGGACTCTCTGTGACTGGGTGTAGTGTTGACTCTCTGTGACTGTGACATGTCACCATCGGACTCTCTGTGACTGGGTGTAGTGTTGAATCTCTGTGACTGTGACATGTCACCGTCGGAGTCTCTGTGACTGGGTGTAGTGTTGACTGTCTGTGACCATGATCTGTCACCGTCGGAATCCTGGACTGGGTGTGGTTTTGAACCGGCTCTGTAACTTTGACCTGTCACCATCGGTCTCTCAGTGATTGGGTGTAGTTTTGACTCTCTGTGACCATGACCTGTCACCATCGGACTCCTGGACTGGGTGTAGTGTTGACTCTCTGTGACCATGACTTGTCACCATCGGACTCTCTGTGACTGGGTTTGGTGTTGAAGCGGCTCTGTGACTGTGACCTGTCACAATCGGAATCTCTGTGAGTGGGTGTAGTGTTGACTGTCTGTGACCATGATCTGTCACCGTCGGAATCCTGGACTGGGTGTAGTGTTGAACCGGCTCTGTAACTGTGACCTGTCACCATCGGACTCTCAGTGACTGGGTGTAGTTTTGACTCTCTGTGACCATGACCTGTCACCATCGGACTCCTGGACTGGGTGTAGTGTTGACTCTCTGTGACCATGACTTGTCACCATCGGACTCTCTGTGACTGGGTTTGGTGTTGAAGCGGCTCTGTGACTGTGACCTGTCACAATCGGACTCTCTGTGACTGAGTGTAGTGTTGACTCTCTGTGACTGTGACCTGTCACAATCGGACACCTGGTCTGGGTGCAGTGTTGAACCGGATTTGTGACTGTGACTTATCACCATCGGACACCTGGACTGGGTGTAGTGATGACTCTCTGTGACTGTGACCTGTCACCATCAGACTCTCAGTGACTGGGTGTAGTGTTGACTCTCTGTGACTGTGACCTGTCACCATGGGGCTCTTTATGACTGGGTGTAGGGTTGTCTCTCTGTGACTGTGGCCTGTCACCATCGGACTCTCTGTGACTGTGATCTGTCACCATCGGACTCTCTGAGACCGGGTGTTGTGTTGACTCTCTGTGACCATGACCTGTCACAGCCGGACTCCTGGACTGGGTGTAGTGTTCAACGGGCTCTGTGACTGTGACCTGTCACCATCGGTCTCTTGGACTGCGTGTAGTGTTGACACTCTATGACTGTGACCTGTCACCATCGGACTCCTGGACTGGGTGTAGTTTTGACTCTCTCTGACTGTGACGTGTCACCATCGGACTCTCTGTGACTGGGTGTAGTGTTGACTCTCTGTGACTGTGAAGTGACACCAAGGGACTCTCTGTGACTGGGTGTGGTTTTGACTCTCTGTTACTGTGACATGTCACCATCGTACTCTCTGTGACTGGGTGTAGTGTTGAATCTGTGACCATGACCTGTCACCATCGGACTCTGTGTGACTGGGTGTAGTGTTGAAGCGGCCCTGTGAATGTGACCTGTCACCATCGGACTCTCTGTGACTGGGTGTCGTTTAGAGTCTCTGTGATTGTGACATGTCACCATCGGACTCTCTGTGACTGGGTGTAGTGTTGACTCTCTCTGACTGTGACATGTCACCATCGGACTCTCTGTGACTGGGTGTAGTGTTGACTCTCTGTGACTGTGACCTGTCACTATCGGACTCTCTGTGACTGTGTGTAGTGTTGACTCTCTGTTACTGTGACCTGTCACCATCGGACTCTCTATGACTGGGTGTAGTGTTGACTGTCTGTGACTGTGATCTGTCACCATCGGACTCTCAGTGACTGCGGCCTGTCTTCATCGGACTCTCTGTGACTGTGACCTTTCACTATCGGACTCTATGTGACTGTGTGTAGTGTTGACGCTCTATGACTGTGACCTGTCACCATCGGACTCTCTATGACTGGGTGTAGTGTTGACTGTCTGTGACTGTGACCTGTCACCATCGGACCCTCTTTGACAGTTGCCTGTCACGATCGGAATCTCTGTGACAGTGACATGTCACCATCGGACTCTCTGTGACTGGGTGTAGTGTTGACTCTCTGTGACTGTGACCTGTCACCATCAGACTCTCAGTGACTGTGACCTGTCACTATCAGACTCTCTGTGACTGGGTGTAGTGTTGCACCGGCTCTGTGACTGTGACCTGTCACAATCGGACTCCTGGACTGGGTGTAGTGTTGACTCTCTGTGACTGTGACCTGTCACCATCGGACTCCTGGACTGGGTGTAGTTTTCACTCTCTGTGACTGTGACATGTCACCATCGGACTCTCAGTGACTGGGTGTAGTGTTGACTCTCTGTGACCATGACTTGTCACCACCGGACTCTCTGTGACTGGGTTTGGTGTTGAAGCGGCTCTGTGACTGTGACCTGTCACAATCGGACTCTCTGTGACTGGGTGTAGTGTTGACTCTCTGTGACTGTGACCTGTCACCATCGGACATCTGGGCTGGATGCAGTGTTGAACCGGCTTTGTGACTGTGGCCTGTCACCATCGGACTCTTTGTGACCGGGTGCTGTGTTGACCCTCTGTGACTGCGTCCTGTCACATTCGGACTCCTGGACTGGGTGTAGTGTTGACTCTCTCTGACTGTGACATGTCACCATCGGACTCTCTGTGACTGGGTGTAGTGTTGACTCTCTGTGACTGTGACCTGTCACTATCGGACTCTCTGTGACTGTGTGTAGTGTTGACTCTCTGTTACTGTGACCTGTCACCATCGGACTCTCTATGACTGGGTGTAGTGTTGACTGTCTGTGACTGTGATCTGTCATCATCAGACTCTCAGTGACTGCGGCCTGTCTTCATCGGACTCTCTGTGACTGTGACCTGTCACCATCGGACTCTCTGTGACGGTGTGTAGTGTTGACGCTCTGTGACCATGACCTGTCACCATCGAACTCTCTGTGACTGCGTGTAGTGTTGACTCTCTGTGAACATGACCTGTCACCATCGGACTCCTGGACTGGGTGTAGTGTTGACTCTGTGTGACTGTGACCTGCCACCATCGGACTCCTGGACTGGGTTTTGTGTTGACTCTCTGTGACTGTGACATGTCACCATCGGACTCTCTGTGACTGGGTGTAGTGTTGAATCTCTGTGACTGTGACATGTCACCGTCGGAGTCTCTGTGACTGGGTGTCGTGTTGACTGTCTGTGACCATGATCTGTCACCGTCGGAATCCTGGACTGGGTGTGGTTTTGAACCGGCTCTGTAACTTTGACCTGTCACCATCGGTCTCTCAGTGATTGGGTGTAGTTTTGACTCTCTGTGACCATGACCTGTCACCATCGGACTCTCGGACTGGGTGTACTGTTGACTCTCTGTGACCATGACTTGTCACCATCGGACTCTCTGTGACTGGGTTTGGTGTTGAAGCGGCTCTGTGACTGTGACCTGTCACAATCGGACTCTCTGTGACTGAGTGTAGTGATGACTCTCTGTGACTGTGACCTGTCACAATCGGACACCTGGTCTGGGTGCAGTATTGAACCGGATTTGTGACTGTGACTTATCACCATCGGACACCTGGACTGGGTGTAGTGATGACTCTCTGTGACTGTGACCTGTCACCATCAGACTCTCAGTGACTGGGTGTAGTGTTGACTCTCTGTGACTGTGACCTGTCACCATGGGGCTCTTTATGACTGGGTGTAGGGTTTTCTCTCTGTGACTGTGGCCTGTCACCATCGGACTCTCTGTGACTGTGATCTGTCACCATCGGACTCTCTGTGACCGGGTGTTGTGTTGTCTGTCTGTGACCATGACCTGTCACAACCGGACTCCTGGACTGGGTGTAGTGTTCTCCGGGCTCTGTGACTGTGACCTGTCACCATCGGTCTCTTGGACTGCGTGTAGTGTTGACACTCTATGACTGTGACCTGTCACCATCGGACTCCTGGACTGGGTGTAGTTTTGACTCTCTCTGACTGTGACGTGTCACCATCGGACTCTCTGTGACTGGGTGTAGTGTTGACTCTCTGTGACTGTGAAGTGACACCAAGGGACTCTCTGTGACTGGGTGTGGTTTTGACTCTCTGTGACTGTGACCTGTGACCATCGGATTCCTGGACTGGGTGTAGTGTAGACTCTCTGTGACTGTGACATGTCACTATCGGAATCTCTGTGACTGGGTGTAGTGTTGACTCTCTGTTACTGTGACATGTCACCATCGTACTCTCTGTGACTGGGTGTAGTGTTGAATCTGTGACCATGACCTGTCACCATCGGACTCTGTGTGACTGGGTGTAGTGTTGAAGCGGCCCTGTGAATGTGACCTGTCACCATCGGACTCTCTGTGACTGGGTGTCGTTTAGAGTCTCTGTGATTGTGACATGTCACCATCGGACTCTCTGTGACTGGGTGTAGTGTTGACTCTGTGTGACTGTGACCTGTCACCATCGGACTCTCTATGACTGTGTGTAGTTTTGACTCTCTGTGACTGTGACCTGTCACCATCGGACTCCTTGTCTGGGTGGAATGTTGAACTGGCTCTGTGTCTGTGACCTGTCACCATCGGTCTCTCTGTACTGGGTGTTGTGTTGACTCTCTGTGACTGTGACATGTCACCATCGGACTTTCTGTGACTGGGTGTAGTGCTGTCTCGCTGTGACTGTGACCTTTCACTATCGGACTCTCTGTGACTGGGTGTAGTGTTGACTCTCTATGACTGTGACCTGTCACTATCGGACTCTCTGTGACTGTGTGTAGTGTTGACTCTCTATTACTGTGACCTGTCACCATCGGACTCTCTACGACTGGGTGTAGTGTTGACTGTCTGTGACTGTGATCTGTCACCATCGGACTCTCAGTGACTGCGGCCTGTCTTCATCGGACTCTCTGTGACTGTGACCTGTCACCATCGAACTCTCTGTGACTGGGTGTAGTGTTGACTCTCTGTGAACATGACCTGTCACCATCGGACTCCTGGACTGGGTGTAGTGTTGACTCTCTGTGACTGTGACATGTCACCATCGGAGTCTCTGTGACTGGGTGTAGTGTTGACTGTCTGTGACCATGATCTGTCACCGTCGGAATCCTGGACTGGGTGTGGTTTTGAACCGGCTCTGTAACTTTGACCTGTCACCATCGGTCTCTCAGTGATTGGGTGTAGTTTTGACTCTCTGTGACCATGACCTGTCACCATCGGACTCCTGGACTGGGTGTAGTGTTGACTCTCTGTGACCATGACTTGTCACCATCGGACTCTCTGTGACTGGGTTTGGTGTTGAAGCGGCTCTGTGACTGTGACCTGTCACAATCGGACTCTCTGTGACTGAGTGTAGTGTTGACTCTCTGTGACCATGATCTGTCACTGTCGGACTCCTGGACTGGGTGTAGTGTTGAACCGGCTCTGTAATTGTGACATGTCACCATCGGACTCTCTGTGTGACTGGGTGTAGTTTGGACTCTCTGCGACCGTGACCTGTCACCATCAGACTCTCAGTGACTGGGTGTAGTGTTGACTGTCTGTGACTGTGACCTGTCACCATGGGGCTCTTTATGACTGGGTGTAGGGTTGTCTCTCTGTGACTGTGGCCTGTCACCATCGGACTCTCTGTGACTGTGATCTGTCACCATCGGACTCTCTGTGACCGGGTGTTGTGTTGACTGTCTGTGACCATGACCTGTCATAACCGGACTCCTGGACTGGGTGTAGTGTTCAACGGGCTCTGTGACTGTGACCTGTCACCATCGGTCTCTTGGACTGCGTGTAGTGTTGACACTCTATGACTGTGACCTGTCACCATCGGACTCCTGGACTGGGTGTAGTTTTGACTCTCTCTGACTGTGACGTGTCACCATCGGACTCTCTGTGACTGGGTGTAGTGTTGACTCTCTGTGACTGTGAAGTGACACCAAGGGACTCTCTGTGACTGGGTGTGGTTTTGACTCTCTGTGACTGTGACCTGTGACCATCGGATTCCTGGACTGGGTGTAGTGTAGACTCTCTGTGACTGTGACATGTCACTATCGGAATCTCTGTGACTGGGTGTAGTGTTGACTCTCTGTTACTGTGACATGTCACCATCGTACTCTCTGTGACTGGGTGTAGTGTTGAATCTGTGACCATGACCTGTCACCATCGGACTCTGTGTGACTGGGTGTAGTGTTGAAGCGGCCCTGTGAATGTGACCTGTCACCATCGGACTCTCTATGACTGGGTGTAGTGTTGACTGTCTGTGACTGTGACCTGTCACCATCGGACCCTCTTTGACTGTTGCCTGTCACGATCGGAATCTCTGTGACAGTGACATGTCACCATCGTACTCTCTGTGACTGGGTGTAGTGTTGACTCTCTGTGACTGTGACCTGTCACCATCAGACTCTCAGTGACTGTGACCTGTCACTATCAGACTCTCTGTGACTGGGTGTAGTGTTGCACCGGCTCTGTGACTGTGACCTGTCACAATCGGACTCCTGGACTGGGTGTAGTGTTGACTCTCTGTGACTGTGACCTGTCACCATCGGACTCCTGGACTGGGTGTAGTTTTCACTCTCTGTGACTGTGACATGTCACCATCGGACTCTCTGTGACTGGGTGTAGCGTTGTCTCTCTCTGACCATGATCTGTCACCGTCGGACTCCTGGACTGGGTGTAGTGTTGAACCGGCTCTGTAACTGTGACCTGTCACCATCGGACTCTCAGTGACTGGGTGTAGTGTTGACTCTCTGTGACCATGACTTGTCACCACCGGACTCTCTGTGACTGGGTTTGGTGTTGAAGCGGCTCTGTGACTGTGACCTGTCACAATCGGACTCTCTGTGACTGGGTGTAGTGTTGACTCTCTGTGACTGTGACATGTCACCATCGGACTCTCTGTGACTGGGTGTAGTGTTGAATCTCTGTGACTGTGACATGTCACCGTCGGAGTCTCTGTGACTGGGTGTAGTGTTGACTGTCTGTGACCATGACCTGTCACCAGCGGACTCCTGGACTGGGTGTAGTGTTGACTCTCTGTGACTGTGACCTGTCACCATAGGACGCCTGGAGTGTGTGTAGTGTTGACTCTCCGTGACTGTGACCTGTCACCATAGGACGCCTGGAGTGTGTGTAGTGTGTAGTGTTGACTCTCCGTGACTGTGACATGTCACCATCGGACTCTCTGTGACTGGGTGTAGTGTTGCCTCTCTGTGACTGTGACATGTCAAAATCGGACTCTCTGTGACTGGGTGTAGTGTTGAATCTCTGTGACTGTGACCTGTCACCGTCGGAGTCTCCGTGACTGGGTGTAGTTTTGAACCGGCTCTGTAACTGTGACCTGTCACCATCGGACTCTCAGTGCCTGGGTGTAGTTTTGACTCTCTGTGACCATGACCTGTCACCAGCGGACTCCTGGACTGGGTGTAGTGTTGACTCTCTGTGACTGTGACCTGTCACCATAGGACGCCTGGAGTGTGTGTAGTGTTGACTCTCCGTGACTGTGACTGTGACTGTGACCGCCGCCTGTCACCAGCGAACTCTCTGTGACTGTGACCTGTCACCATCGGACTCCAGGACTGGGTGTAGTGTTGAACCGGCTCTGTAATTGTGACCTGGCACCATCGGACACTCTGTGTGACTGGGTGTAGTTTTGACTCTCTGTGACCATGACCTGTCACCATCGGACTCTCTGTGACTGGGTGTAGAGTTGAACCGGCTTTGTGACTGTGACCTGTCACCATCGGACTCTCTGTGACCTGTGACCTATGACTGGGTGTAGGGTTGACTCTCTGTGACTGTGACCTGTCACCATCGGACTCTCTGTGACCGCCGCCTGTCACCATCGGACTCTGTGTGACTGTGACCTGTCTCCATCGGACTCCAGGACTGGGTGTAGTGTTGAACCGGCTCTGTAATTGTGACCTGTCACCATCGGACTCTCTGTGTGACTGGGTGTAGTTTTGACTCTCTGTGACCATGAACTGTCACCATTGGGCTCCTGGACTGGGTGTAGTGTTGACTCTCTGTGACTGTGACCTGTCACCATCGGACTCTCTATGACTGGGTGTAGTGTTGACTGTCTGTGACTGTGACCTGTCACCATCGGACCCTCTTTGACTGTTGCCTGTCACGATCGGAATCTCTGTGACAGTGACATGTCACCATCGTACTCTCTGTGACTGGGTGTAGTGTTGACTCTCTGTGACTGTGACCTGTCACCATCAGACTCTCAGTGACTGTGACCTGTCACTATCAGACTCTCTGTGACTGGGTGTAGTGTTGCACCGGCTCTGTGACTGTGACCTGTCACAATCGGACTCCTGGACTGGGTGTAGTGTTGACTCTCTGTGACTGTGACCTGTCACCATCGGACTCCTGGACTGGGTGTAGTTTTCACTCTCTGTGACTGTGACATGTCACCATCGGACTCTCTGTGACTGGGTGTAGCGTTGTCTCTCTCTGACCATGATCTGTCACCGTCGGACTCCTGGACTGGGTGTAGTGTTGAACCGGCTCTGTAACTGTGACCTGTCACCATCGGACTCTCAGTGACTGGGTGTAGTGTTGACTCTCTGTGACCATGACTTGTCACCACCGGACTCTCTGTGACTGGGTTTGGTGTTGAAGCGGCTCTGTGACTGTGACCTGTCACAATCGGACTCTCTGTGACTGGGTGTAGTGTTGACTCTCTGTGACTGTGACATGTCACCATCGGACTCTCTGTGACTGGGTGTAGTGTTGAATCTCTGTGACTGTGACATGTCACCGTCGGAGTCTCTGTGACTGGGTGTAGTGTTGACTGTCTGTGACCATGATCTGTCACCGTCGGAATCCTGGACTGGGTGTGGTTTTGAACCGGCTCTGTAACTTTGACCTGTCACCATCGGTCTCTCAGTGATTGGGTGTAGTTTTGACTCTCTGTGACCATGACCTGTCACCATCGGACTCCTGGACTGGGTGTAGTGTTGACTCTCTGTGACCATGACTTGTCACCATCGGACTCTCTGTGACTGGGTTTGGTGTTGAAGCGGCTCTGTGACTGTGACCTGTCACAATCGGAATCTCTGTGAGTGGGTGTAGTGTTGACTGTCTGTGACCATGATCTGTCACCGTCGGAATCCTGGACTGGGTGTAGTGTTGAACCGGCTCTGTAACTGTGACCTGTCACCATCGGACTCTCAGTGACTGGGTGTAGTTTTGACTCTCTGTGACCATGACCTGTCACCATCGGACTCCTGGACTGGGTGTAGTGTTGACTCTCTGTGACCATGACTTGTCACCATCGGACTCTCTGTGACTGGGTTTGGTGTTGAAGCGGCTCTGTGACTGTGACCTGTCACAATCGGACTCTCTGTGACTGAGTGTAGTGTTGACTCTCTGTGACTGTGACCTGTCACAATCGGACACCTGGTCTGGGTGCAGTGTTGAACCGGATTTGTGACTGTGACTTATCACCATCGGACACCTGGACTGGGTGTAGTGATGACTCTCTGTGACTGTGACCTGTCACCATCAGACTCTCAGTGACTGGGTGTAGTGTTGACTCTCTGTGACTGTGACCTGTCACCATGGGGCTCTTTATGACTGGGTGTAGGGTTGTCTCTCTGTGACTGTGGCCTGTCACCATCGGACTCTCTGTGACTGTGATCTGTCACCATCGGACTCTCTGAGACCGGGTGTTGTGTTGACTCTCTGTGACCATGACCTGTCACAGCCGGACTCCTGGACTGGGTGTAGTGTTCAACGGGCTCTGTGACTGTGACCTGTCACCATCGGTCTCTTGGACTGCGTGTAGTGTTGACACTCTATGACTGTGACCTGTCACCATCGGACTCCTGGACTGGGTGTAGTTTTGACTCTCTCTGACTGTGACGTGTCACCATCGGACTCTCTGTGACTGGGTGTAGTGTTGACTCTCTGTGACTGTGAAGTGACACCAAGGGACTCTCTGTGACTGGGTGTGGTTTTGACTCTCTGTTACTGTGACATGTCACCATCGTACTCTCTGTGACTGGGTGTAGTGTTGAATCTGTGACCATGACCTGTCACCATCGGACTCTGTGTGACTGGGTGTAGTGTTGAAGCGGCCCTGTGAATGTGACCTGTCACCATCGGACTCTCTGTGACTGGGTGTCGTTTAGAGTCTCTGTGATTGTGACATGTCACCATCGGACTCTCTGTGACTGGGTGTAGTGTTGACTCTCTCTGACTGTGACATGTCACCATCGGACTCTCTGTGACTGGGTGTAGTGTTGACTCTCTGTGACTGTGACCTGTCACTATCGGACTCTCTGTGACTGTGTGTAGTGTTGACTCTCTGTTACTGTGACCTGTCACCATCGGACTCTCTATGACTGGGTGTAGTGTTGACTGTCTGTGACTGTGATCTGTCACCATCGGACTCTCAGTGACTGCGGCCTGTCTTCATCGGACTCTCTGTGACTGTGACCTTTCACTATCGGACTCTATGTGACTGTGTGTAGTGTTGACGCTCTATGACTGTGACCTGTCACCATCGGACTCTCTATGACTGGGTGTAGTGTTGACTGTCTGTGACTGTGACCTGTCACCATCGGACCCTCTTTGACAGTTGCCTGTCACGATCGGAATCTCTGTGACAGTGACATGTCACCATCGGACTCTCTGTGACTGGGTGTAGTGTTGACTCTCTGTGACTGTGACCTGTCACCATCAGACTCTCAGTGACTGTGACCTGTCACTATCAGACTCTCTGTGACTGGGTGTAGTGTTGCACCGGCTCTGTGACTGTGACCTGTCACAATCGGACTCCTGGACTGGGTGTAGTGTTGACTCTCTGTGACTGTGACCTGTCACCATCGGACTCCTGGACTGGGTGTAGTTTTCACTCTCTGTGACTGTGACATGTCACCATCGGACTCTCAGTGACTGGGTGTAGTGTTGACTCTCTGTGACCATGACTTGTCACCACCGGACTCTCTGTGACTGGGTTTGGTGTTGAAGCGGCTCTGTGACTGTGACCTGTCACAATCGGACTCTCTGTGACTGGGTGTAGTGTTGACTCTCTGTGACTGTGACCTGTCACCATCGGACATCTGGGCTGGATGCAGTGTTGAACCGGCTTTGTGACTGTGGCCTGTCACCATCGGACTCTTTGTGACCGGGTGCTGTGTTGACCCTCTGTGACTGCGTCCTGTCACATTCGGACTCCTGGACTGGGTGTAGTGTTGACTCTCTCTGACTGTGACATGTCACCATCGGACTCTCTGTGACTGGGTGTAGTGTTGACTCTCTGTGACTGTGACCTGTCACTATCGGACTCTCTGTGACTGTGTGTAGTGTTGACTCTCTGTTACTGTGACCTGTCACCATCGGACTCTCTATGACTGGGTGTAGTGTTGACTGTCTGTGACTGTGATCTGTCATCATCAGACTCTCAGTGACTGCGGCCTGTCTTCATCGGACTCTCTGTGACTGTGACCTGTCACCATCGGACTCTCTGTGACGGTGTGTAGTGTTGACGCTCTGTGACCATGACCTGTCACCATCGAACTCTCTGTGACTGCGTGTAGTGTTGACTCTCTGTGAACATGACCTGTCACCATCGGACTCCTGGACTGGGTGTAGTGTTGACTCTGTGTGACTGTGACCTGCCACCATCGGACTCCTGGACTGGGTTTTGTGTTGACTCTCTGTGACTGTGACATGTCACCATCGGACTCTCTGTGACTGGGTGTAGTGTTGAATCTCTGTGACTGTGACATGTCACCGTCGGAGTCTCTGTGACTGGGTGTCGTGTTGACTGTCTGTGACCATGATCTGTCACCGTCGGAATCCTGGACTGGGTGTGGTTTTGAACCGGCTCTGTAACTTTGACCTGTCACCATCGGTCTCTCAGTGATTGGGTGTAGTTTTGACTCTCTGTGACCATGACCTGTCACCATCGGACTCTCGGACTGGGTGTACTGTTGACTCTCTGTGACCATGACTTGTCACCATCGGACTCTCTGTGACTGGGTTTGGTGTTGAAGCGGCTCTGTGACTGTGACCTGTCACAATCGGACTCTCTGTGACTGAGTGTAGTGATGACTCTCTGTGACTGTGACCTGTCACAATCGGACACCTGGTCTGGGTGCAGTATTGAACCGGATTTGTGACTGTGACTTATCACCATCGGACACCTGGACTGGGTGTAGTGATGACTCTCTGTGACTGTGACCTGTCACCATCAGACTCTCAGTGACTGGGTGTAGTGTTGACTCTCTGTGACTGTGACCTGTCACCATGGGGCTCTTTATGACTGGGTGTAGGGTTTTCTCTCTGTGACTGTGGCCTGTCACCATCGGACTCTCTGTGACTGTGATCTGTCACCATCGGACTCTCTGTGACCGGGTGTTGTGTTGTCTGTCTGTGACCATGACCTGTCACAACCGGGCTCCTGGACTGGGTGTAGTGTTCTACGGGCTCTGTGACTGTGACCTGTCACCATCGGTCTCTTGGACTGCGTGTAGTGTTGACACTCTATGACTGTGACCTGTCACCATCGGACTCCTGGACTGGGTGTAGTTTTGACTCTCTCTGACTGTGACGTGTCACCATCGGACTCTCTGTGACTGGGTGTAGTGTTGACTCTCTGTGACTGTGAAGTGACACCAAGGGACTCTCTGTGACTGGGTGTGGTTTTGACTCTCTGTGACTGTGACCTGTGACCATCGGATTCCTGGACTGGGTGTAGTGTAGACTCTCTGTGACTGTGACATGTCACTATCGGAATCTCTGTGACTGGGTGTAGTGTTGACTCTCTGTTACTGTGACATGTCACCATCGTACTCTCTGTGACTGGGTGTAGTGTTGAATCTGTGACCATGACCTGTCACCATCGGACTCTGTGTGACTGGGTGTAGTGTTGAAGCGGCCCTGTGAATGTGACCTGTCACCATCGGACTCTCTGTGACTGGGTGTCGTTTAGAGTCTCTGTGATTGTGACATGTCACCATCGGACTCTCTGTGACTGGGTGTAGTGTTGACTCTGTGTGACTGTGACCTGTCACCATCGGACTCTCTATGACTGTGTGTAGTTTTGACTCTCTGTGACTGTGACCTGTCACCATCGGACTCCTTGTCTGGGTGGAATGTTGAACTGGCTCTGTGTCTGTGACCTGTCACCATCGGTCTCTCTGTACTGGGTGTTGTGTTGACTCTCTGTGACTGTGACATGTCACCATCGGACTTTCTGTGACTGGGTGTAGTGCTGTCTCGCTGTGACTGTGACCTTTCACTATCGGACTCTCTGTGACTGGGTGTAGTGTTGACTCTCTATGACTGTGACCTGTCACTATCGGACTCTCTGTGACTGTGTGTAGTGTTGACTCTCTATTACTGTGACCTGTCACCATCGGACTCTCTACGACTGGGTGTAGTGTTGACTGTCTGTGACTGTGATCTGTCACCATCGGACTCTCAGTGACTGCGGCCTGTCTTCATCGGACTCTCTGTGACTGTGACCTGTCACCATCGAACTCTCTGTGACTGGGTGTAGTGTTGACTCTCTGTGAACATGACCTGTCACCATCGGACTCCTGGACTGGGTGTAGTGTTGACTCTCTGTGACTGTGACATGTCACCATCGGAGTCTCTGTGACTGGGTGTAGTGTTGACTGTCTGTGACCATGATCTGTCACCGTCGGAATCCTGGACTGGGTGTGGTTTTGAACCGGCTCTGTAACTTTGACCTGTCACCATCGGTCTGTCAGTGATTGGGTGTAGTTTTGACTCTCTGTGACCATGACCTGTCACCATCGGACTCCTGGACTGGGTGTAGTGTTGACTCTCTGTGACCATGACTTGTCACCATCGGACTCTCTGTGACTGGGTTTGGTGTTGAAGCGGCTCTGTGACTGTGACCTGTCACAATCGGACTCTCTGTGACTGAGTGTAGTGTTGACTCTCTGTGACCATGATCTGTCACTGTCGGACTCCTGGACTGGGTGTAGTGTTGAACCGGCTCTGTAATTGTGACATGTCACCATCGGACTCTCTGTGTGACTGGGTGTAGTTTGGACTCTCTGCGACCGTGACCTGTCACCATCAGACTCTCAGTGACTGGGTGTAGTGTTGACTGTCTGTGACTGTGACCTGTCACCATGGGGCTCTTTATGACTGGGTGTAGGGTTGTCTCTCTGTGACTGTGGCCTGTCACCATCGGACTCTCTGTGACTGTGATCTGTCACCATCGGACTCTCTGTGACCGGGTGTTGTGTTGACTGTCTGTGACCATGACCTGTCATAACCGGACTCCTGGACTGGGTGTAGTGTTCAACGGGCTCTGTGACTGTGACCTGTCACCATCGGTCTCTTGGACTGCGTGTAGTGTTGACACTCTATGACTGTGACCTGTCACCATCGGACTCCTGGACTGGGTGTAGTTTTGACTCTCTCTGACTGTGACGTGTCACCATCGGACTCTCTGTGACTGGGTGTAGTGTTGACTCTCTGTGACTGTGAAGTGACACCAAGGGACTCTCTGTGACTGGGTGTGGTTTTGACTCTCTGTGACTGTGACCTGTGACCATCGGATTCCTGGACTGGGTGTAGTGTAGACTCTCTGTGACTGTGACATGTCACTATCGGAATCTCTGTGACTGGGTGTAGTGTTGACTCTCTGTTACTGTGACATGTCACCATCGTACTCTCTGTGACTGGGTGTAGTGTTGAATCTGTGACCATGACCTGTCACCATCGGACTCTGTGTGACTGGGTGTAGTGTTGAAGCGGCCCTGTGAATGTGACCTGTCACCATCGGACTCTCTATGACTGGGTGTAGTGTTGACTGTCTGTGACTGTGACCTGTCACCATCGGACCCTCTTTGACTGTTGCCTGTCACGATCGGAATCTCTGTGACAGTGACATGTCACCATCGTACTCTCTGTGACTGGGTGTAGTGTTGACTCTCTGTGACTGTGACCTGTCACCATCAGACTCTCAGTGACTGTGACCTGTCACTATCAGACTCTCTGTGACTGGGTGTAGTGTTGCACCGGCTCTGTGACTGTGACCTGTCACAATCGGACTCCTGGACTGGGTGTAGTGTTGACTCTCTGTGACTGTGACCTGTCACCATCGGACTCCTGGACTGGGTGTAGTTTTCACTCTCTGTGACTGTGACATGTCACCATCGGACTCTCTGTGACTGGGTGTAGCGTTGTCTCTCTCTGACCATGATCTGTCACCGTCGGACTCCTGGACTGGGTGTAGTGTTGAACCGGCTCTGTAACTGTGACCTGTCACCATCGGACTCTCAGTGACTGGGTGTAGTGTTGACTCTCTGTGACCATGACTTGTCACCACCGGACTCTCTGTGACTGGGTTTGGTGTTGAAGCGGCTCTGTGACTGTGACCTGTCACAATCGGACTCTCTGTGACTGGGTGTAGTGTTGACTCTCTGTGACTGTGACATGTCACCATCGGACTCTCTGTGACTGGGTGTAGTGTTGAATCTCTGTGACTGTGACATGTCACCGTCGGAGTCTCTGTGACTGGGTGTAGTGTTGACTGTCTGTGACCATGATCTGTCACCGTCGGAATCCTGGACTGGGTTTGGTTTTGAACCGGCTCTGTAACTTTGACCTGTCACCATCGGTCTCTCAGTGATTGGGTGTAGTTTTGACTCTCTGTGACCGTGACCTGTCACCATCGGACTCCTGGACTGGGTGTAGTGTTGACTCTCTGTGACCATGACTTGTCACCATCGGACTCTCTGTGACTGGGTTTGGTGTTGAAGCGGCTCTGTGACTGTGACCTGTCACAATCGGAATCTCTGTGAGTGGGTGTAGTGTTGACTGTCTGTGACCATGATCTGTCACCGTCGGAATCCTGGACTGGGTGTAGTGTTGAACCGGCTCTGTAACTGTGACCTGTCACCATCGGACTCTCAGTGACTGGGTGTAGTTTTGACTCTCTGTGACCATGACCTGTCACCATCGGACTCCTGGACTGGGTGTAGTGTTGACTCTCTGTGACCATGACTTGTCACCATCGGACTCTCTGTGACTGGGTTTGGTGTTGAAGCGGCTCTGTGACTGTGACCTGTCACAATCGGACTCTCTGTGACTGAGTGTAGTGTTGACTCTCTGTGACTGTGACCTGTCACAATCGGACACCTGGTCTGGGTGCAGTGTTGAACCGGATTTGTGACTGTGACTTATCACCATCGGACACCTGGACTGGGTGTAGTGATGACTCTCTGTGACTGTGACCTGTCACCATCAGACTCTCAGTGACTGGGTGTAGTGTTGACTCTCTGTGACTGTGACCTGTCACCATGGGGCTCTTTATGACTGGGTGTAGGGTTGTCTCTCTGTGACTGTGGCCTGTCACCATCGGACTCTCTGTGACTGTGATCTGTCACCATCGGACTCTCTGAGACCGGGTGTTGTGTTGACTCTCTGTGACCATGACCTGTCACAGCCGGACTCCTGGACTGGGTGTAGTGTTCAACGGGCTCTGTGACTGTGACCTGTCACCATCGGTCTCTTGGACTGCGTGTAGTGTTGACACTCTATGACTGTGACCTGTCACCATCGGACTCCTGGACTGGGTGTAGTTTTGACTCTCTCTGACTGTGACGTGTCACCATCGGACTCTCTGTGACTGGGTGTAGTGTTGACTCTCTGTGACTGTGAAGTGACACCAAGGGACTCTCTGTGACTGGGTGTGGTTTTGACTCTCTGTTACTGTGACATGTCACCATCGTACTCTCTGTGACTGGGTGTAGTGTTGAATCTGTGACCATGACCTGTCACCATCGGACTCTGTGTGACTGGGTGTAGTGTTGAAGCGGCCCTGTGAATGTGACCTGTCACCATCGGACTCTCTGTGACTGGGTGTCGTTTAGAGTCTCTGTGATTGTGACATGTCACCATCGGACTCTCTGTGACTGGGTGTAGTGTTGACTCTCTCTGACTGTGACATGTCACCATCGGACTCTCTGTGACTGGGTGTAGTGTTGACTCTCTGTGACTGTGACCTGTCACTATCGGACTCTCTGTGACTGTGTGTAGTGTTGACTCTCTGTTACTGTGACCTGTCACCATCGGACTCTCTATGACTGGGTGTAGTGTTGACTGTCTGTGACTGTGATCTGTCACCATCGGACTCTCAGTGACTGCGGCCTGTCTTCATCGGACTCTCTGTGACTGTGACCTTTCACTATCGGACTCTATGTGACTGTGTGTAGTGTTGACGCTCTATGACTGTGACCTGTCACCATCGGACTCTCTATGACTGGGTGTAGTGTTGACTGTCTGTGACTGTGACCTGTCACCATCGGACCCTCTTTGACAGTTGCCTGTCACGATCGGAATCTCTGTGACAGTGACATGTCACCATCGGACTCTCTGTGACTGGGTGTAGTGTTGACTCTCTGTGACTGTGACCTGTCACCATCAGACTCTCAGTGACTGTGACCTGTCACTATCAGACTCTCTGTGACTGGGTGTAGTGTTGCACCGGCTCTGTGACTGTGACCTGTCACAATCGGACTCCTGGACTGGGTGTAGTGTTGACTCTCTGTGACTGTGACCTGTCACCATCGGACTCCTGGACTGGGTGTAGTTTTCACTCTCTGTGACTGTGACATGTCACCATCGGACTCTCAGTGACTGGGTGTAGTGTTGACTCTCTGTGACCATGACTTGTCACCACCGGACTCTCTGTGACTGGGTTTGGTGTTGAAGCGGCTCTGTGACTGTGACCTGTCACAATCGGACTCTCTGTGACTGGGTGTAGTGTTGACTCTCTGTGACTGTGACCTGTCACCATCGGACATCTGGGCTGGATGCAGTGTTGAACCGGCTTTGTGACTGTGGCCTGTCACCATCGGACTCTTTGTGACCGGGTGCTGTGTTGACCCTCTGTGACTGCGTCCTGTCACATTCGGACTCCTGGACTGGGTGTAGTGTTGACTCTCTCTGACTGTGACATGTCACCATCGGACTCTCTGTGACTGGGTGTAGTGTTGACTCTCTGTGACTGTGACCTGTCACTATCGGACTCTCTGTGACTGTGTGTAGTGTTGACTCTCTGTTACTGTGACCTGTCACCATCGGACTCTCTATGACTGGGTGTAGTGTTGACTGTCTGTGACTGTGATCTGTCATCATCAGACTCTCAGTGACTGCGGCCTGTCTTCATCGGACTCTCTGTGACTGTGACCTGTCACCATCGGACTCTCTGTGACGGTGTGTAGTGTTGACGCTCTGTGACCATGACCTGTCACCATCGAACTCTCTGTGACTGCGTGTAGTGTTGACTCTCTGTGAACATGACCTGTCACCATCGGACTCCTGGACTGGGTGTAGTGTTGACTCTGTGTGACTGTGACCTGCCACCATCGGACTCCTGGACTGGGTTTTGTGTTGACTCTCTGTGACTGTGACATGTCACCATCGGACTCTCTGTGACTGGGTGTAGTGTTGAATCTCTGTGACTGTGACATGTCACCGTCGGAGTCTCTGTGACTGGGTGTCGTGTTGACTGTCTGTGACCATGATCTGTCACCGTCGGAATCCTGGACTGGGTGTGGTTTTGAACCGGCTCTGTAACTTTGACCTGTCACCATCGGTCTCTCAGTGATTGGGTGTAGTTTTGACTCTCTGTGACCATGACCTGTCACCATCGGACTCTCGGACTGGGTGTACTGTTGACTCTCTGTGACCATGACTTGTCACCATCGGACTCTCTGTGACTGGGTTTGGTGTTGAAGCGGCTCTGTGACTGTGACCTGTCACAATCGGACTCTCTGTGACTGAGTGTAGTGATGACTCTCTGTGACTGTGACCTGTCACAATCGGACACCTGGTCTGGGTGCAGTATTGAACCGGATTTGTGACTGTGACTTATCACCATCGGACACCTGGACTGGGTGTAGTGATGACTCTCTGTGACTGTGACCTGTCACCATCAGACTCTCAGTGACTGGGTGTAGTGTTGACTCTCTGTGACTGTGACCTGTCACCATGGGGCTCTTTATGACTGGGTGTAGGGTTTTCTCTCTGTGACTGTGGCCTGTCACCATCGGACTCTCTGTGACTGTGATCTGTCACCATCGGACTCTCTGTGACCGGGTGTTGTGTTGTCTGTCTGTGACCATGACCTGTCACAACCGGACTCCTGGACTGGGTGTAGTGTTCTACGGGCTCTGTGACTGTGACCTGTCACCATCGGTCTCTTGGACTGCGTGTAGTGTTGACACTCTATGACTGTGACCTGTCACCATCGGACTCCTGGACTGGGTGTAGTTTTGACTCTCTCTGACTGTGACGTGTCACCATCGGACTCTCTGTGACTGGGTGTAGTGTTGACTCTCTGTGACTGTGAAGTGACACCAAGGGACTCTCTGTGACTGGGTGTGGTTTTGACTCTCTGTGACTGTGACCTGTGACCATCGGATTCCTGGACTGGGTGTAGTGTAGACTCTCTGTGACTGTGACATGTCACTATCGGAATCTCTGTGACTGGGTGTAGTGTTGACTCTCTGTTACTGTGACATGTCACCATCGTACTCTCTGTGACTGGGTGTAGTGTTGAATCTGTGACCATGACCTGTCACCATCGGACTCTGTGTGACTGGGTGTAGTGTTGAAGCGGCCCTGTGAATGTGACCTGTCACCATCGGACTCTCTGTGACTGGGTGTCGTTTAGAGTCTCTGTGATTGTGACATGTCACCATCGGACTCTCTGTGACTGGGTGTAGTGTTGACTCTGTGTGACTGTGACCTGTCACCATCGGACTCTCTATGACTGTGTGTAGTTTTGACTCTCTGTGACTGTGACCTGTCACCATCGGACTCCTTGTCTGGGTGGAATGTTGAACTGGCTCTGTGTCTGTGACCTGTCACCATCGGTCTCTCTGTACTGGGTGTTGTGTTGACTCTCTGTGACTGTGACATGTCACCATCGGACTTTCTGTGACTGGGTGTAGTGCTGTCTCGCTGTGACTGTGACCTTTCACTATCGGACTCTCTGTGACTGGGTGTAGTGTTGACTCTCTATGACTGTGACCTGTCACTATCGGACTCTCTGTGACTGTGTGTAGTGTTGACTCTCTATTACTGTGACCTGTCACCATCGGACTCTCTACGACTGGGTGTAGTGTTGACTGTCTGTGACTGTGATCTGTCACCATCGGACTCTCAGTGACTGCGGCCTGTCTTCATCGGACTCTCTGTGACTGTGACCTGTCACCATCGAACTCTCTGTGACTGGGTGTAGTGTTGACTCTCTGTGAACATGACCTGTCACCATCGGACTCCTGGACTGGGTGTAGTGTTGACTCTCTGTGACTGTGACATGTCACCATCGGAGTCTCTGTGACTGGGTGTAGTGTTGACTGTCTGTGACCATGATCTGTCACCGTCGGAATCCTGGACTGGGTGTGGTTTTGAACCGGCTCTGTAACTTTGACCTGTCACCATCGGTCTCTCAGTGATTGGGTGTAGTTTTGACTCTCTGTGACCATGACCTGTCACCATCGGACTCCTGGACTGGGTGTAGTGTTGACTCTCTGTGACCATGACTTGTCACCATCGGACTCTCTGTGACTGGGTTTGGTGTTGAAGCGGCTCTGTGACTGTGACCTGTCACAATCGGACTCTCTGTGACTGAGTGTAGTGTTGACTCTCTGTGACCATGATCTGTCACTGTCGGACTCCTGGACTGGGTGTAGTGTTGAACCGGCTCTGTAATTGTGACATGTCACCATCGGACTCTCTGTGTGACTGGGTGTAGTTTGGACTCTCTGCGACCGTGACCTGTCACCATCAGACTCTCAGTGACTGGGTGTAGTGTTGACTGTCTGTGACTGTGACCTGTCACCATGGGGCTCTTTATGACTGGGTGTAGGGTTGTCTCTCTGTGACTGTGGCCTGTCACCATCGGACTCTCTGTGACTGTGATCTGTCACCATCGGACTCTCTGTGACCGGGTGTTGTGTTGACTGTCTGTGACCATGACCTGTCATAACCGGACTCCTGGACTGGGTGTAGTGTTCAACGGGCTCTGTGACTGTGACCTGTCACCATCGGTCTCTTGGACTGCGTGTAGTGTTGACACTCTATGACTGTGACCTGTCACCATCGGACTCCTGGACTGGGTGTAGTTTTGACTCTCTCTGACTGTGACGTGTCACCATCGGACTCTCTGTGACTGGGTGTAGTGTTGACTCTCTGTGACTGTGAAGTGACACCAAGGGACTCTCTGTGACTGGGTGTGGTTTTGACTCTCTGTGACTGTGACCTGTGACCATCGGATTCCTGGACTGGGTGTAGTGTAGACTCTCTGTGACTGTGACATGTCACTATCGGAATCTCTGTGACTGGGTGTAGTGTTGACTCTCTGTTACTGTGACATGTCACCATCGTACTCTCTGTGACTGGGTGTAGTGTTGAATCTGTGACCATGACCTGTCACCATCGGACTCTGTGTGACTGGGTGTAGTGTTGAAGCGGCCCTGTGAATGTGACCTGTCACCATCGGACTCTCTGTGACTGGGTGTCGTTTAGAGTCTCTGTGATTGTGACATGTCACCATCGGACTCTCTGTGATTGGGTGTAGTGTTGACTCTGTGTGACTGTGACCTGTCACCATCGGACTCTCTATGACTGTGTGTAGTTTTGACTCTCTGTGACTGTGACCTGTCACCATCGGACTCCTTGTCTGGGTGTAGTGTTGAACTGGCTCTGTGTCTGTGACCTGTCACCATCGGTCTCTCTGTACTGGGTGTTGTGTTGACTCTCTGTGACTGTGACATGTCACCATCGGACTTTCTGTGACTGGGTGTAGTGCTGTCTCGCTGTGACTGTGACCTTTCACTATCGGACTCTCTGTGACTGGGTGTAGTGTTGACTCTCTATGACTGTGACCTGTCACCATCGGACTCTCTATGACTGGGTGTAGTGTTGACTGTCTGTGACTGTGACCTGTCACCATCGGACCCTCTTTGACCGTTGCCTGTCACGATCGGAATCTCTGTGACAGTGACATGTCACCATCGGACTCTCTGTGACTGGGTGTAGTGTTGACTCTCTGTGACTGTGACCTGTCACCATCAGACTCTCAGTGACTGTGACCTGTCACTATCAGACTCTCTGTGACTGGGTGTAGTGTTGCACCGGCTCTGTGACTGTGACCTGTCAGAATCGGACTCCTGGACTGGGTGTAGTGTTGACTCTCTGTGACTGTGACCTGTCACCATCGGACTCCTGGACTGGGTGTAGTGTTCACTCTCTGTGACTGTGACATGTCACCATCGAACTCTCTGTGACTGGGTGTAGCGTTGTCTTTCTCTGACCATGATCTGTCACCGTCGGACTCCTGGACTCGGTGTATTGTTGAAGCGGCTCTGTAATTGTGACCTGTCACCATCGGACTCCCTGTGTGACTGGGTGTAGTTTTGACTCTCTGTGACCATGAACTGTAACCATTGGACTCCTGGACTGGGTGTAGTGTTGACTCTCTGTGACCATGACCTGTCACCATCGGACTCTCTGTGACTAGGTGTAGTGTTGAAGCGGCTCTGTGACTGTGACCTGTCAACATTACACACCTGGTCTGGGTGTAGTGTTGAACCGGCTTTCTGACTTGACTTGTCACCATTGGAAACCTGGGCTGGGTGTAGTGTTGACTCTCTGTGACGGTGACCTGTCACCATCGGACGCTCTGTGACTCTGACCTCTCACCATCGGACTCTCTATGACAGGGTGTAGTGTTGACTCTCTGTTACTGTGACCTGTCACCATCGGAATCTCTATGACTGGGTGTAGTGTTGACTGTCTGTGACTGTGATCTGTCACCATCGGACTCTCTGTAAATGTGACCTGTCACCATCGGACTCTCTGTGACTGTGTGTAGTGCTGACTCTCTGTGACCATGACCTGTCACCATCGAACTCTCTGTGACTCGGTATAGTGTTGAATCTCTGTGAACATGACCTGTCACCATCGGACTCCTGGACTGGGTGTACTGTTGAACCGGCTCTGTGACTGTGACCTGTCACCATCGGACTCCTGGACTGGGTGTAGTGTTGACTCTCTGTGACTGTGACCTGTCACCATCGGACGCCTGGACTGTGTGTAGTGTTGACTCTCCGTAGCTGTGACATGTCACCATCGGACTCTCTGTGACTGGGTGTAGAGTTGTCTCTCTGTGACTGTGACATGTCAGCATCGGAGTCTCTGTGACTGGGTGTAGTGTTGAATCTCTGTGACTGTGATCTGTCACCGTCGGAGTCTCTGTGACTGGGTGTAGTTTTGAACCGGCTCTGTAATTGTGACCTGTCACCATCGGACTCTCTGTGACCATGACCTGTCACCAGCGGGTCCTGGACTGGGTGTAGTGTTGACTCTCTGTGACCATGTATTGTCAGCATCGGACTCTCTGTTACTGGGTTTGGTGTTGAAGCGGCTCTGTGACTGTCACCTGTCACAATCGGAATCTCTGTGAGTGGGTGTAGTGTTGACTTTATGTGACTGTGAACTGTCACCATCGGACACCTGTTCTGGGTGCAGTGTTGAACCGGCTTTGTGACTGTGACTTGTCACCATCGGACACCTGGACTGTGTGTAGTGTTGACTCTCTGTGACTGTGACCTGTCACCATCAGACTCTCTGTGACTGTGACCTGTCACTATCAGACTCTCTGTGACTGGGTGTAGTACTGACTCTCTGTGACTGTGACCTGTCACCATCGGACTCTTTATGACTGGGTGTAGTGTTGTCACTCTGTGACTGTGGCCTGTCACCATCGGACTCTCTGTGACTGTGATCTGTCACCATCAGACACTCTGTGACCGGGTGTTGTGTTGACTCTCTGTGACTGTGACCTGTCACCATCGGACGCCTGGACTGTGTGTAGTGTGTAGTGTTGACTCTCCGTGACTGTGACATGTCACCATCGGACTCTCTGTGACTGGGTGTAGTGTTGCCTCTCTGTGACTGTGACATGTCAGCATCGGACTCTCTGTGACTGGGTGTAGTGTTGAATCTCTGTGACTGTGACCTGTCACCGTCGGAGTCTCCGTGACTGGGTGTAGTTTTGAACCGGCTCTGTAACTGTGACCTGTCACCATCGGACTCTCAGTGCCTGGGTGTAGTTTTGACTCTCTGTGACCATGACCTGTCACCAGCGGACTCCTGGACTGGGTGTAGTGTTGACTCTCTGTGACTGTGACCTGTCACCATAGGACGCCTGGACTGTGTGTAGTGTTGACTCTCCTTGACTGTGACTGTGACTGTGACCGCCGCCTGTCACCAGCGGACTCTCTGTAACTGTGACCTGTCACCATCGGACTCCAGGACTGGGTGTAGTGTTGAACCGGCTCTGTAATTGTGACCTGGCACCATCGGACACTCTGTGTGACTGGGTGTAGTTTTGACTATCTGTGACCATGACCTGTCACCATCGGACTCTCTGTGACTGGGTGTAGAGTTGAACCGGCTTTGTGACTTGACTTGTCACCATCGGAAACCTGGGCTGGGTGTAGTGTTGACTCTCTGTGACTGTGACCTGTCACCATCGGACTCTCTGTGACCTGTGACCTATGACTGGGTGTAGAGTTGACTCTCTGTGACTGTGACCTGTCACCATCGGACTCTCTGTGACCGCCGCCTGTCACCATCGGACTCTGTGTGACTGTGACCTGTCACCATCGGACTCCAGGACTGGGTGTAGTGTTGAACCGGCTCTGTAATTGTGACCTGTCACCATCGGACTCTCTGTGTGACTGGGTGTAGTTTTGACTCTCTGTGACCATGAACTGTCACCATTGGACTCCTGGACTGGGTGTAGTATTGACTCTCTGTGACCATGACCTGTCACCATCGGACTCTCTGTGACTGGGTGTAGTGCTGAAGCGGCTCTGTGACTGTGACCTGTCACCATTAGACACCTGTTCTGGGTGTAGTGTTGAACCGGCTTTGTGACTTGACTTGTCACCATCGGAAACCTGGGCTGGGTGTAGTGTTGACTCTCTGTGACTGTGAACTGTCACTGTCGGCCTCCTGGTCTGAGTGCAGTGTTGAACCGGCTTTGTGACTGTGACTTGTCACCATCGGACTCTCTATGACTGGGTGTTGTGTTGACTCTCTGTGACTGTGACATGTCACCATCGGACTTTCTGTGACTGGGTGTAGTGCTGTCTCGCTGTGACTGTGACCTTTCACTATCGGACTCTCTGTGACTGGGTGTAGTGTTGACTCTCTATGACTGTGACCTGTCACTATCGGACTCTCTGTGACTGTGTGTAGTGTTGACTCTCTATTACTGTGACCTGTCACCATCGGACTCTCTACGACTGGGTGTAGTGTTGACTGTCTGTGACTGTGATCTGTCACCATCGGACTCTCAGTGACTGCGGCCTGTCTTCATCGGACTCTCTGTGACTGTGACCTGTCACCATCGAACTCTCTGTGACTGGGTGTAGTGTTGACTCTCTGTGAACATGACCTGTCACCATCGGACTCCTGGACTGGGTGTAGTGTTGACTCTCTGTGACTGTGACATGTCACCATCGGAGTCTCTGTGACTGGGTGTAGTGTTGACTGTCTGTGACCATGATCTGTCACCGTCGGAATCCTGGACTGGGTGTGGTTTTGAACCGGCTCTGTAACTTTGACCTGTCACCATCGGTCTCTCAGTGATTGGGTGTAGTTTTGACTCTCTGTGACCATGACCTGTCACCATCGGACTCCTGGACTGGGTGTAGTGTTGACTCTCTGTGACCATGACTTGTCACCATCGGACTCTCTGTGACTGGGTTTGGTGTTGAAGCGGCTCTGTGACTGTGACCTGTCACAATCGGACTCTCTGTGACTGAGTGTAGTGTTGACTCTCTGTGACCATGATCTGTCACTGTCGGACTCCTGGACTGGGTGTAGTGTTGAACCGGCTCTGTAATTGTGACATGTCACCATCGGACTCTCTGTGTGACTGGGTGTAGTTTGGACTCTCTGCGACCGTGACCTGTCACCATCAGACTCTCAGTGACTGGGTGTAGTGTTGACTGTCTGTGACTGTGACCTGTCACCATGGGGCTCTTTATGACTGGGTGTAGGGTTGTCTCTCTGTGACTGTGGCCTGTCACCATCGGACTCTCTGTGACTGTGATCTGTCACCATCGGACTCTCTGTGACCGGGTGTTGTGTTGACTGTCTGTGACCATGACCTGTCATAACCGGACTCCTGGACTGGGTGTAGTGTTCAACGGGCTCTGTGACTGTGACCTGTCACCATCGGTCTCTTGGACTGCGTGTAGTGTTGACACTCTATGACTGTGACCTGTCACCATCGGACTCCTGGACTGGGTGTAGTTTTGACTCTCTCTGACTGTGACGTGTCACCATCGGACTCTCTGTGACTGGGTGTAGTGTTGACTCTCTGTGACTGTGAAGTGACACCAAGGGACTCTCTGTGACTGGGTGTGGTTTTGACTCTCTGTGACTGTGACCTGTGACCATCGGATTCCTGGACTGGGTGTAGTGTAGACTCTCTGTGACTGTGACATGTCACTATCGGAATCTCTGTGACTGGGTGTAGTGTTGACTCTCTGTTACTGTGACATGTCACCATCGTACTCTCTGTGACTGGGTGTAGTGTTGAATCTGTGACCATGACCTGTCACCATCGGACTCTGTGTGACTGGGTGTAGTGTTGAAGCGGCCCTGTGAATGTGACCTGTCACCATCGGACTCTCTGTGACTGGGTGTCGTTTAGAGTCTCTGTGATTGTGACATGTCACCATCGGACTCTCTGTGATTGGGTGTAGTGTTGACTCTGTGTGACTGTGACCTGTCACCATCGGACTCTCTATGACTGTGTGTAGTTTTGACTCTCTGTGACTGTGACCTGTCACCATCGGACTCCTTGTCTGGGTGTAGTGTTGAACTGGCTCTGTGTCTGTGACCTGTCACCATCGGTCTCTCTGTACTGGGTGTTGTGTTGACTCTCTGTGACTGTGACATGTCACCATCGGACTTTCTGTGACTGGGTGTAGTGCTGTCTCGCTGTGACTGTGACCTTTCACTATCGGACTCTCTGTGACTGGGTGTAGTGTTGACTCTCTATGACTGTGACCTGTCACCATCGGACTCTCTATGACTGGGTGTAGTGTTGACTGTCTGTGACTGTGACCTGTCACCATCGGACCCTCTTTGACCGTTGCCTGTCACGATCGGAATCTCTGTGACAGTGACATGTCACCATCGGACTCTCTGTGACTGGGTGTAGTGTTGACTCTCTGTGACTGTGACCTGTCACCATCAGACTCTCAGTGACTGTGACCTGTCACTATCAGACTCTCTGTGACTGGGTGTAGTGTTGCACCGGCTCTGTGACTGTGACCTGTCAGAATCGGACTCCTGGACTGGGTGTAGTGTTGACTCTCTGTGACTGTGACCTGTCACCATCGGACTCCTGGACTGGGTGTAGTGTTCACTCTCTGTGACTGTGACATGTCACCATCGAACTCTCTGTGACTGGGTGTAGCGTTGTCTTTCTCTGACCATGATCTGTCACCGTCGGACTCCTGGACTCGGTGTATTGTTGAAGCGGCTCTGTAATTGTGACCTGTCACCATCGGACTCCCTGTGTGACTGGGTGTAGTTTTGACTCTCTGTGACCATGAACTGTAACCATTGGACTCCTGGACTGGGTGTAGTGTTGACTCTCTGTGACCATGACCTGTCACCATCGGACTCTCTGTGACTAGGTGTAGTGTTGAAGCGGCTCTGTGACTGTGACCTGTCAACATTACACACCTGGTCTGGGTGTAGTGTTGAACCGGCTTTCTGACTTGACTTGTCACCATTGGAAACCTGGGCTGGGTGTAGTGTTGACTCTCTGTGACGGTGACCTGTCACCATCGGACGCTCTGTGACTCTGACCTCTCACCATCGGACTCTCTATGACAGGGTGTAGTGTTGACTCTCTGTTACTGTGACCTGTCACCATCGGAATCTCTATGACTGGGTGTAGTGTTGACTGTCTGTGACTGTGATCTGTCACCATCGGACTCTCTGTAAATGTGACCTGTCACCATCGGACTCTCTGTGACTGTGTGTAGTGCTGACTCTCTGTGACCATGACCTGTCACCATCGAACTCTCTGTGACTCGGTGTAGTGTTGAATCTCTGTGAACATGACCTGTCACCATCGGACTCCTGGACTGGGTGTACTGTTGAACCGGCTCTGTGACTGTGACCTGTCACCATCGGACTCCTGGACTGGGTGTAGTGTTGACTCTCTGTGACTGTGACCTGTCACCATCGGACGCCTGGACTGTGTGTAGTGTTGACTCTCCGTAGCTGTGACATGTCACCATCGGACTCTCTGTGACTGGGTGTAGAGTTGTCTCTCTGTGACTGTGACATGTCAGCATCGGAGTCTCTGTGACTGGGTGTAGTGTTGAATCTCTGTGACTGTGATCTGTCACCGTCGGAGTCTCTGTGACTGGGTGTAGTTTTGAACCGGCTCTGTAATTGTGACCTGTCACCATCGGACTCTCTGTGACCATGACCTGTCACCAGCGGGTCCTGGACTGGGTGTAGTGTTGACTCTCTGTGACCATGTATTGTCAGCATCGGACTCTCTGTTACTGGGTTTGGTGTTGAAGCGGCTCTGTGACTGTCACCTGTCACAATCGGAATCTCTGTGAGTGGGTGTAGTGTTGACTTTATGTGACTGTGAACTGTCACCATCGGACACCTGTTCTGGGTGCAGTGTTGAACCGGCTTTGTGACTGTGACTTGTCACCATCGGACACCTGGACTGTGTGTAGTGTTGACTCTCTGTGACTGTGACCTGTCACCATCAGACTCTCTGTGACTGTGACCTGTCACTATCAGACTCTCTGTGACTGGGTGTAGTACTGACTCTCTGTGACTGTGACCTGTCACCATCGGACTCTTTATGACTGGGTGTAGTGTTGTCACTCTGTGACTGTGGCCTGTCACCATCGGACTCTCTGTGACTGTGATCTGTCACCATCAGACACTCTGTGACCGGGTGTTGTGTTGACTCTCTGTGACTGTGACCTGTCACCATCGGACGCCTGGACTGTGTGTAGTGTGTAGTGTTGACTCTCCGTGACTGTGACATGTCACCATCGGACTCTCTGTGACTGGGTGTAGTGTTGCCTCTCTGTGACTGTGACATGTCAGCATCGGACTCTCTGTGACTGGGTGTAGTGTTGAATCTCTGTGACTGTGACCTGTCACCGTCGGAGTCTCCGTGACTGGGTGTAGTTTTGAACCGGCTCTGTAACTGTGACCTGTCACCATCGGACTCTCAGTGCCTGGGTGTAGTTTTGACTCTCTGTGACCATGACCTGTCACCAGCGGACTCCTGGACTGGGTGTAGTGTTGACTCTCTGTGACTGTGACCTGTCACCATAGGACGCCTGGACTGTGTGTAGTGTTGACTCTCCTTGACTGTGACTGTGACTGTGACCGCCGCCTGTCACCAGCGGACTCTCTGTAACTGTGACCTGTCACCATCGGACTCCAGGACTGGGTGTAGTGTTGAACCGGCTCTGTAATTGTGACCTGGCACCATCGGACACTCTGTGTGACTGGGTGTAGTTTTGACTATCTGTGACCATGACCTGTCACCATCGGACTCTCTGTGACTGGGTGTAGAGTTGAACCGGCTTTGTGACTTGACTTGTCACCATCGGAAACCTGGGCTGGGTGTAGTGTTGACTCTCTGTGACTGTGACCTGTCACCATCGGACTCTCTGTGACCTGTGACCTATGACTGGGTGTAGAGTTGACTCTCTGTGACTGTGACCTGTCACCATCGGACTCTCTGTGACCGCCGCCTGTCACCATCGGACTCTGTGTGACTGTGACCTGTCACCATCGGACTCCAGGACTGGGTGTAGTGTTGAACCGGCTCTGTAATTGTGACCTGTCACCATCGGACTCTCTGTGTGACTGGGTGTAGTTTTGACTCTCTGTGACCATGAACTGTCACCATTGGACTCCTGGACTGGGTGTAGTATTGACTCTCTGTGACCATGACCTGTCACCATCGGACTCTCTGTGACTGGGTGTAGTGCTGAAGCGGCTCTGTGACTGTGACCTGTCACCATTAGACACCTGTTCTGGGTGTAGTGTTGAACCGGCTTTGTGACTTGACTTGTCACCATCGGAAACCTGGGCTGGGTGTAGTGTTGACTCTCTGTGACTGTGAACTGTCACTGTCGGCCTCCTGGTCTGAGTGCAGTGTTGAACCGGCTTTGTGACTGTGACTTGTCACCATCGGACTCTCTATGACTGGGTGTAGTGTTGACTCTCTGTGACTGTGACCTGTCACCATCGGACTCTCTGTGACCGCCGCCTGTCACCATCGGACTCTCTGTGACTGTGACCTGTCACCATCGGACTCTCTGTGTGACTGGGTGTAGTTTTGACTCTCTGTGACCATGTACTGTCACCATTGGACTCCTGGACTGGGTGTAGTGTTGACTCTCTGTGACCATGACCTGTCACCATCGGACTCTCTGTGACTGGGTGTAGTGTTGAAGCGGCTCTGTGACTGTGACCTGGCACCATTAGACACCTGGTCTGGGTGTAGTGTTGAACCGGCTTTGTGACTTGACTTGTCACCATCGGAAACCTGGGCTGGGTGTAGTGTTGACTCTGTGACTGTGACCTGTCACCATCGGACTCTCTGTGCCTGTGACCTATCAGCATCAGACTGTCTTTTACTGGGTGTAGTGCTGACTCTCTGTGACTGTGACCTCTCACCATCGGACTCTCTATGACTGGGTGTAGTGTTGACTCTCTCTGACTGTGACCTGTCACCGTCGGACTCTCTGTGACCGGGTGTAGTGTTGACTCTCAGTGACTGTGACGAGTCACCATCGGACTCTCTGTGACTGGGTGTAGTGTTGACTCTCTGTTACTGTAACCTGTCACCATCGGACTCTCTATGACTGGGTGTAGTGTTGACTGTGTGACTGTGATCTGTCACCATCGGACTCTCTGGAACTGCGGCCTGTCACCATCGGACTCTCTGTGAATGTGACCTGTCACCATCGGACTCTCTGTGACTGGGTGTAGTGTTGGCTCTCTGTGAACATGACCTGTCACCATCGGACTCCTGGACTGGGTGTAGTGTTGAACCGGGTCTGTGACTGTGACCTGTCACCATCGGACTCCTGGACTGGGTGTAGTGTTGACTCTCTGTGACTGTGACCTGTCAACATCGGACGCCTGGACTGTATGGTGTTGACTCTCTGTGACTGTGACATGTCACCATTGGACTCTCTGTGACTAGATGTAGTGTTGTCTCTCTGTGACTGTGACATGTCAGCATCGGACTCTCTGTGACTGGGTGTAGTGTTGAATCTCTGTGACTGTGACCTGTCAC
This sequence comes from Mobula birostris, assembly GCF_030028105.1. Lineage (NCBI taxonomy): Eukaryota > Metazoa > Chordata > Chondrichthyes > Myliobatiformes > Myliobatidae > Mobula > Mobula birostris. The sequence goes on from NC_092372.1 coordinate 115,912,631, forward strand.
CGTCGGAGTCTCTGTGACTGGGTGTAGTTTTGACTCTCTGTGACCATGACCTGTCACCATCGGACTCCTGGACTGGGTGTAGTGTTGACTCTCTGTGGCCATGTATTGTCACCATCGGACTCTCTGTGACTGGGTTTGGTGTTGAAGCGGCTCTGTGACTGTGACCTGCCACAATCGGACTCTCTGTGACTGGGTGTAGTGTTGACTCTCTGTGACTGTGACCTGTCACCATCGGATACCTGGTCTGGGTGCAGTGTTGAATCAGCTTTGAAACTGTGACCTGTCACCATCGGACACATGGACTGGGTGTAGTGTTGACAATCTGTGACTGTGACCTGTCACCATCAGACTGTCTGTGACTGTGACCTGTCACTATCAGACTCTCTGTGACTGGGTGTAGTGTTGACTCTCTGTGACTGTGACCTGTCACCATAGGATTATTTATGACTGGGTGTAGTGTTGTCTCTCTGAGACTGTGATCTGTCACCATCGGACTCTCTGTGACCGGGTGTTGTGTTGACTCTCTGTGACCATGACCTGTCACCATCGGACTCCTGGACTGGGTGTAGTGTTGAACGGGCTCTGTGACTGTGACCTGTCACCATCGGACTCCTGGACTGGGTGTAGTGTTGACACTCTGTGACTGTGACCTGTCACCATAGGATTATTTATGACTGGGTGTAGTGTTGTCTCTCTGAGACTGTGATCTGTCACCATCGGACTCTCTGTGACTGGGTGTAGTGTTAAACCTGCTCTGTGACTGTGAAGTGACACCAAGGGACTCTCTGTGACTGGGTGTGGTTTTGACTCTCTGTGACTGTGACCTGCCACCATCGGACTCTCTGTGACTGGGTGTAGTGTTGACTGTCTGTGACAATGACTTGTCACCCTCTGAACCTCTGTGACCGCAGCCTGTCACAATCGGAATCTCTGTGACTGTGACATGTCACCATCGGACTCTCTGTGTCAGGGTGTAGTGTTGTCTCTCAGTGACTGTGACCTGTCACCATCGGACTCCTGGACTGGGTGTAGTGTTGACTCTCTGTGACCATGTATTGTCACCATCGGACTCTCTGTGACTGGGTTTGGTGTTGAAGCGGCTCTGTGACTGTGACCTGTCACAATCGGACTCTCTGTGACTGGGTGTAGTGTTGACTCTCTGTGACTGTGACCTGTCACCATCGAACTCTCTGTGACTGGGCGTAGTGTTGACTCTCTGTGACTGTGACCTTTCACCATTGGACTCTCTGTGACTGTGTGTAGTGTTGAACCTGCTCTGTGACTGTGAAGTGACACCAACGGACTCTCTTTGACTGGGTGTGCTTTTGACTCTCTGTGACTGTGACCTGTGACCATTGGACACTTGGACGGGTGTAGTGTTGACCTTCTCTGACTGTGACATGTCACCATCGGACTCTCTATGACTGGGTGTAGGGTTGACCTTCTGTGACTGTGACCTGTCACCATCGGACTCTCTGTGACTAGGTGTAGTGTTGACTCTCCTTGACCATAATCTGTCACCGTCGGACTCCTGGACTGGGTGTAGTGTTGAACCGGCTCTGTGACTGTGACCTGTCACCATCGGACTCTCTATGACTGGGTGTAGTGTTGACTCTCTGTGACTGTGACCTGTCACCATCGGACTCTCTGGGACCGCTGCCTGTCACCATCGGACTCTCTGTGCCCGTGGCCTGTCACCATAGGACTCTCTGTGACTGTGACCTGTCACCATCAGACTCTCTGTGACCAGGTGTATTGTTGACTCTCTGTGACTGTGACCTGTCACTATCGGACTCTCTGTGACTGGGTGTAGTGTTGACTCTCTGTGACTGTGACTTGTCACCATCGTACTCCTGGACTGGGTGCAGTGTTGACTCGCTGTGACTGTGACCTGTCACCATCGGACTCCTGGACTGGGTGCAGTGTTGACTCGCTGTGACTGTGACCTGTCACCATCAGACTCCTGGACTGGGTGTAGTTCTGACTCTCTGTGACTGTGACCTGTCACCATCGTACTTTCTGTGACTGGGTGTGGTGTTGACTCTCTGTGACCATGACCTGTCACCATCGGACTCCTGGACTGGCTGTTGTGTTGACTCTCTGTGACCATGACCTGTCACCATTGGACTCTCTGTGACTGGGTGTAGTGTTGACTCTCTATGACTGTGACCTGTCACCATCGGACTCTCTATGACTGGATGTAGGTTTGACTCTCTGTGACTGTGACCTGTCACCATCGGGCTCTCTGTGACTTGGTGCAGTGTTGACTCACCTTGACCATGATCTGTCACCGTCGGACTCCTGGACTGGGTGTAGTGTTGAACCGGCTCTGTGACTGTGACCTGTCACCATTGGACTCTCTATGACTGGGTGTAGTGTTGACTCTCTGTGACTGTGATCTGT